>NC_088713.1:46829001-47129001 GCF_963576615.1 Watersipora subatra
ATTTTTATGTTTCATAAAAGCCTGATATTGTTTGAGTGAAAAGATATCAAATTTGTTGTGCATGTTAGTGATAATATATACTAGTAGTATAGTAGGAGCAGATCTACACACATTTGCACTTAAAGTTGGATTTTGGGTACATTTTAGCCCGAGAACCTCGGAGAATGGTGTTGTCTGATGGAAAGTTTGGGGAGGGGTAGGTGTGTGAGTGTTGGGAGCTAAGGTTATGAAGTTTGAGAGGAATTGTGGGAAGGATGCGGTGCTGGTCGAGAGGAATTGTGGGAAGGATGACGTGAAGAGGGCGATGGTTTCGGGTTTCGATGCGATGGGTTTGGGGTTTGGGTGTCGACGAGTTGAGCGATCGATCGTCGAATGGTTGGGGTTGGGTTGGCGACCGGTGGGGTGAACGGTGTTATGTCGTTTAAGTTGAATGAACGCTGATGTTGGACGAGTTCGGGTGTGTCTATTCGTGGAATCGGTTAAGTCTCCCTTCGTTATAAAACTCTTTAAAGATGAGTAATAAGAAAGGGGAAAGTCGAATGATTTATTCATTATGAAAAATTTCTTTTGAGAAGACATGAAGAGTCTTTATTGAAAACTAGATGATATAATTCAAATTTCTCCACTACTATTTATTAGTTTTGAATTTTTTTCGGTTAACGGTGAATTTTTACGAAATATAATTCAATTAGAACATAACCCCTCGGATTGTACTTATGGTATAGCTAGTTATGAAATTATTCAAAGGTTGGGAATTACTGAACGACTTGTTCAATGGGCTAATCCATCTTCACGGTTAGCGAGATATTGTGTAGGCAACTCAGCTCGTTCAAGGTTTTGTGGATGGAGAGCATTGCCTATTAAGTTTGTTTGTCATCATCCACAATTCGAAGAAAATAACGGTAGATTTACAGCTCCAATTAATACTTCCACTACTCGATCCACCATCAGAACTACACACACATCCAGAACTCCTACCACCACCACAACTACACTCGCTAGTACAATTCCTACTACCACCACAACTACACTCGCTACCATCATTCTAGCAAGTGGAATCACAACTCTTCCATCATCTGAAAATCTTAAGGAAAATATAACTAATATCCCATTTGTACCAACAGCCTTAAGATTATATAATCCGAATAATGAAGAAAACGCTGATGTTGGACGAGTTCGGGCGTATCTATTCGTGGAATCGATTAACTGTCCATTCACTATTTATAAGTTAAGAGTTTTATATAGAAACATTATATATCATTGAGAAGTTCAACTAGAAGGAATATAAAAATATATAAAATTATGGAAACTATTCATAAGGATAATTCTAAAATTTACAAATCTTGTGAAGAAGAAAAAGATAATACAGATGGATTAGTTGACGAGGCTGTATTATTACGTACATAAACATTTTGATAACATCACTAAATCTACATCAAAACTGCTTCGACAAAGTCTGATTCAATTTTTTGGAGTGGTTTTAATATTACTTGCAATAACTGTAGCTTCATCTTTGATTGAATATTTTTTTATTCGGATTACAGGAGAAAAGATGAATGCTACTGTGAACTATGTAGAAGTTATTTTTCAAAATCTTATGAATAATGAAAGTGTGATTTTTGAAACATCTCCTCATCATTATAATTAGTTGAAATGAAAACTTCAATGTTAGTAATTATCAAAACATGGAGAAAGACGGACTACAATCAATTGATGTGAGGTTACATTCTCCTTTCACATCTATGATAACAGGACCAACAGGATCAGGAAAAACTCAACTTGTTAAACGGTTGATTGAACAATCTCAATTAATATCTACCCCTTCTCCAATCGAAATTATATATTGCTATGGAATATGGCAGGAAGCTTTTGAGGATATGAAAGGAGTGGAATTTCATGAAGGATTGAAAGATCCGAGTACTTTTCCCAAAGATGGAGAAAATAGATCGATGATCATTGATGATCTAATGGAGGAATTATCATCAAATATCAAGATGGCTAACAATTTGTATACTCGAGAAAGTCACCATCTAAATATTAGTATTTTTACTATTACCCAAAACTTATTCTTTGGTAAACTTAGAACAATTTCGTTGAATAGTCACTATTTTTTATAGGAAAAAACCCCAGAGATTCTACATCAATCACATTTTTAGGAAAACAAGTTTTTCCTGGACAAGTTAAATATTTTCAGGAATCCTACCGAGATGCAACATCTTCACCATATTCCTTCATGAGACTGGACCTCCGACAAGAAACCGATGATACACTGAGAATTATGGGAAATTTCCCTCCTGTTGACTCTACGCCTATGATTATTTATAAGCTTAATTAGGCAAACGATTTTGATTGGTATTCCATAATTAAATAAAACAAGTATATATTCCAAGTTCTCTTTAAATAATCATCATACTACTTCTGTATCTTTCTCTGAGTGATTACTATAACATCACTAAAATTATCACATAGATATGGCTGAAACAAAAAGAATTCAACGAAATTTACTAACTTTATTATCTCTAGTTGGAGATTATATTTCTTCTCAACAATCAGTTATTAAAAATGCTAAAACGGATTTAATTTTAGCAATTATTGATTGTGTGAAATTACTCATTAAAAGAAAAGAACGACTAACTGTTGCTCAGTATAAAGCTTTGAGTCGACAAAGTACGAACATCGCTCGACTGATTAGTCCTAGAACATTGAATTTGGAAAAGAAACAACTTTTGCAAAAAGGAGGGTTTTTATCGGCTTTACTAGGTCCGATCGCGGGTGCTATACTCCCAGGATTAGTTGAACCATTGCTCGGAGGATTGTTTAAACCACGAAAAAAAGATAATTAAGTTATCATGGATAATTCTCCACTTTCTAAGAGAATGAAAAAAAACAGAGTAATTCTGCAAATACTGAACAGTCTTACTAATGAACTTGCAAGTTCTGCTTTACCTCATATGAAAGAAGAAGTAATTAGAACATTACTTGAAATTGTTAAAAATATTATATATGGGAATGTACCTTTAACGAAAAATCAATACCATTCTCTGAGTCAACATAAAAAGGAGTTGATGAATATTATCGATGAAAACAAACCGCTTAAATATAAACGGAAGATTTTGCAAAACGGAAGAGGATTATTGAAACGGATTATTAAGCCATCCCTCAACTTGTATTAATCATTCAGCAGGAAAATGAGCTTTCCTAAATACACAAAAAAATTTTTTTTGGTTTCTGAAGACGAGTAAAAAAGGAACCAATTTAAAAGTCAACAGGATTCAAAAATTATCAATGATGGCTATAGTTCGTCACTTCGTTTTAATCCATTAGAAAATCCAAGAGTAAGTAAGGTTAAGGAGACCAGAGATAGGATGCGTCAAATTAATAACGATAACACTATTTCAGACTATAACAAAGTTAATTTGTATGCAGCTGAACCTAAAATTTTTTTAGATGAAATGAATTCAATTCGGAGTTATCCAATTCAACAGTCTCCGACTATTCGAAAACCGATTTCAATGATGTCACAAACACCTTCAGCTCCACAAAATTCAAAAGAAACTCTAAAGAAAGATACACCTGAATTACCCGAAGATAATTCGTCTCAAGTCTCTACAGTTTTAAAAGATTCGCCAAAAAAAGAAGACACATTATTACCACCGAAGTTAAACGAAGAAGAACCATCGTCAAATTCTTCTAGATCTTATTCCATTTCTTCAATAGTTGAAGACTTCGGTTCAAAACAAGATCAAACTAAAGCGAAAAAACTTCTGGAAAAATTGGAAATGTCTGGAAATTATGATTCTTTAACCGGGAAAATAACAGGTTCTACAGGAGAGATTAAACCTGAGAACTTACGAAATCTTCTTGAAAGAAAGATTCGAGTTAAAGATAGTTCAATTGTATCTTCTCCCTTTTCTCCAAGTTCATTTGAGAAACAATATAACTTATTTGAAAAAATTATCAAGGAGTCGAACTCGAATTTATCAAATAAATCAAAATCCAATTCGAATAGATCGTCTTCACGAAAACCTTATGTAGGAACAAGAGGAAAATGGACGACTTACTAAATGAATTCTATTATACCCCGGATCTACCATCTTCATTAGGTGGAGCACGAAAAATGATTGAAGCACTTCGGCGAAAAGAAAGCGAACAAGAAGTTAGAGATTGGTTAAGTGGTGAAGATGCTTATACGTTACACAAACAAATAAAAACGAAATTTAGAAGAAGACCTACAATTATTGCAGGAGTTGGTGAACAATTACAGGCTGATTTAATGGATGTTAGATCTCATCGAGCTGAAAATGATGGAATTACATTTTTACTCACAATGATTGATGTTTTTTCAAGAAAAGCATGGGTAGAGCCTCTTGTTAACAAATCAGGTATATTGGTAGCAAAAGCCTTAAAAAAAGTAATGGGTGGACCTAATTATAGAGTTTTTCAAACAGACAAAGGAAAAGAGTTTAATAATCGAGATGTCAAAAAAGTTTTGAAAGAAAATAAAGTAAAATGGTTTACATCTGAGAATGAGACAATTAAAGCTTCCATCATAGAACGATTCAACAAAACATTACGGATGAAGATGTATAGATTCATGACATATTCGGATGAACGTAGATATATTGATGTTTTACCACAAATTGTAAAAGCATATAACAATACTATTCACACAACATTAGTAATAAAACCGAATGATGTAAATTATGAAAATCAAGAAAGAATCTGGAATAGGATTTATGAAAATGGAGAATATAGTTCTGACAGTACTCCCAAATTCAATATTGATGATTACGTTCGTATTAGTAAAGCTAGAACAGCTTTCGAAAGAGGTTTCACAATAAATTGGACGGTTGAAGTTTTTAAAATTACAGAAGTACTTGATTTTGAAAGACCGATTATCTATAAATTACGTGATTTGGCAAACGAACCGGTTGATAGAACTTTTTATGAAGATGAACTACAGAAAGTAAAAAAACCCGCATTTTTTCGAATCGAGAAAATTCTCAAATCTCGGAAACGAGGAAGAACAAAGGAAATACTCGTTAAATGGATGGGATATCCTGATTCATTCAATAGCTGGGTCAATGAAAGAGACTTTGTTAAATAAAAGAGGATGATAAGGAATTGAACTTCATTGAAAGAATTGAAAATGTCGGAGTTCGTAACTCTTCCTTTTGATGCTAGTTTTAGTGACTTTCCTAAAAATACTAATTCAAACTTTACAGTTAGACTAGCCAGATATGTAGATTTTACAGAAGGACAATGGGAAGTTGCTCTAAAAGATATATCGTTTTCAAATAATTGGCCAAATGTAGTAGAAGGGATAATAAGCATCACAAAAGCGGAACTTATTGGGAGATTTCGTCGTTTCGACATAAAAATTGGAAATGGAAGATACGAAGATATAGATGAAGTAATTTAATGAGCTCATGATGTTCTAAAATCCTTCAATCTCCATCCAACTATAGAATTCGAATACGACAAAATATCCAACAAATCTATGTTGTATGTAAGAGATTCGAGTGTTCAGGTTTCGTTTTCACAAGATTTCGCAAATATTTTAGGATTAGATCCGAAGATAACTTATAATGCGGGAAAACACGAAAACATCACATCTCCGGATATCAACTATGGATTTACATCATTATACGTATATTCATCAATTGTAAGTAACAGACTCGTTGGAGATGCAAATGTACGATTGTTACGAGTTGTCCCAGTAAGTGGAAAGAAGTTCTCTCGAGTTTATACAGAATTCAGTCAAGTGCATTACGTTGAAGTAGATAAAATTTCTACTGATGTGATAGAGACCCTTATAACAAGTGATGATGGAGAAAAAGTACCATTTGATGGAGAGAAGGTTATACTAACGGTTCATTTCAGAAAGAAACAATGAATTCCATATTAATTCCATATACTCCAGAAGACTCAAAAAACTTTTCCATTCAATATTACACGTCTAATCAAACAGGAAATGGTGGATTGACACCATATAAAGGAAAAAGAGTGATGGGAAATGGACGACTATCAGGAATATTTAAAAAATTAGCAAAAGCTGTTGCGCCTCTAGCAAAAAAAATGGCTATCTCATTAGGGAAAAAAGTGTTAGATGCTGCATGCAATTATCTTAATAACATGGTAGAGAGACCAAAAGAAGAAGAAGAAGAAACAGATGAAGTAGTAATTCCAAGAGTTAGAAAACCTGGGAAAAGAAAATTAAATAACCGTAGCAAACCTGCAAAGCGACGGAGAAAAGCCACTCCAAATATTTTTTTAAATGTTTTATATATTACTAACTCAATATTTTTTAGTTCATTTCATTGACATACATCAATAGTGAAAGATGAGTTCTGGAGAGATTGGTTCAACAGGTTTAAAAATATCGGGTTCTCCTTTTACGATAAACGAAAGTTTGGGTATATTTGTTGTTCCGGGCACACATAGTTCGGTGTAGCACGGATATTATAGTGAATTAGGTCCGTCACGACTCAGTGAATATGGACCAATTGAAATTGAAATACCTGGAGATGTAGATCACTATATCGATTTAAGTAATTCATATTTGCAAATCGAAGGAAAAGTAGTCAAGGACGATGGTTCCAATTTAGACAATGCTGTTGCTAACGTAAATGTTGTACCAGGGGATGCGTTTTTCATTCGCTAATCAAAACAGCAACATTCAAAATTAATGGATCCGTTGTTGAACATTCAAGTGATTATCCTATGAGATCGTTCATAGAAACCCTTCTCAATAATAGCAGAGAAGCAAAACAATACCAATTAAAAGCAGAAGGATGGTTTCAAGATGATAATCTTGCAAAAGATGGTGTGGATTTCGATAATACTGCGACTACAGCAAGAAAGAATCTTATTAGAGGATCAAACACATTTGAGTTTTTTGGACGACTCCATCTTAGCATTTTTCAACAGGAAAGATATCTCATTCCAGGATTGAATTAAAAATTAGAACTAGACCAAAGTAAACCAAGTTATTGTTTGATGGCAGCAGCAGCTGCTCCTGGAGGAGGGGGAAAAGTAAAGTTGACGAAATGTGTACTTCATCTTCGAAAATTAGAAATCAACCAAACAATTCAGCTTTTACATAACGAAAAACTACCTAATGGTGTTAATGCAAAGTATCCTCTTTCTCGGGTATACACCAGATCTTATAATGTGAATACTGGATTAACCCATACTCAAATTAAAATTGCTGATAACACACTTAGACCAAATTTAATACTTGTTTCACTTTCATCACACGATGGAGAAAATGGATCATACAATCGTAATCCTTTCAAATTTGGTCATTACGATGTGAGTCATGTAGAACTACAAATTGATGGACTACCTTTTGGAAAACGATATACTCCAAATTTTGAAAATAGAATGTATACTCGACCATATGTACAACTTCTAATTGCAATGGGAAAAGATCTTTCTTCTGAAGGAAGTGGTATTGGACTGACTGAATATGAAACTGGACTTGCAATATACGCTTTCGATTTGACAGGAGATCTCTCATCCGAAGGTTTTCATTTAATGAGACATGTTTCACTAACAATCGATATCGGTTTTTGGGCTGCAACACCAGAAAATGTCTATCTTAATACAGATATACAAAAAGATGGAATGATGGAAATCGCTTCTGACTTTAGCGTTCGACTCAGTGGTGGAAGCATATTCTAAGGATGAATACAGCAAATATTTTCAATGTTCTTTCCCAAGATCACATGACTAATAATAATTTTTTGCTGTCTGTGCAAGAAATGAATTTAAAGAACAATTTTTATCGAATGAAGGAATATATATTTTTAACACACACTATTCTTATCAACCAGGAGAACACTGGATAGGAGTTATTCGAACAAAATCCGAAATTAATTATTTCGATTCAACAGGACGAGATCCTTCAACATATCCAGATGTCGCTCAAATCTTAAAACTTTCTGGAATAAAGTTAATTAAATGGAATGATGTTCTACTCCAAGGATTTCTTTCAACAACATGTGGAGATTACTGTCTTCTCTTTGCAGTATTTTGGAGCAGAGGATGTTCAATAGAAGATTTTCTAACAGTTATGCTAAAAATTTCTGAAACCGATACACGAGATCATGTAGTTCGAAAAACTATACTAGATAGATATGATTGGAATGGAAAAACTAGTAAAAGTCTTAATAACAAAGAAAATGAAGGTATTGACAATGTACATATTCAAGGAACTTCCCAAATTGTTAAATTACTAGAAGAACTGACATAAATTTTTTTCTATATTTTACAATTGAATATACATATATACTTTATATCGAAATAAACTTGGTAAAAAATACAACCGAATATTATTTACTTTTTTGATATAAGTTTTATATATTGATATACTCACGCTGAGTTGGAGCTATCCTCAAAATAATCCACATATTAATCCATGTATGCCCCTTTACTAGTTCATCATCTTCATCTATTTACTGGTCGAGAGACTGTTATGGAATGGTTAAGCCAAACCAAACAGGAGAATTCCATAGGTAAACCTAGGAAAACAATCAGGTCGAATGCCAAGGCGCTTGTCCACACAACAGCCTGAACACAGCGACACTCAACGAACTTAATCGCGAGTAGCCGGCTAACAGAATTCTAGCTGAAGCATACAAGCCTTATGGTATCAACGCTCGATCGACCCAAATTCTCAAGTCTGTATATAAGTAGGCATCAAGAGATGGTTAAGGAGGCAGAATATTCCATCAGATCATGCAATGCTTATATAGTGAATCGAAGAATGATGGGTGTGTCCAAAGGAATTAATGAGGTGAAAATAGTAAACAGATTTTCGCGAAATTGAATTTCGCGAAAGTTGACTATATAATATATATAATGTGAAATTTCGCGAAATCCAATTTTGCGAAATTCAATTTCGCGAAAGTTGACTATATAATATATATGATGTGAAATTTCGCGAAATCCAATTTCTCGAAACTCACTTTCGCGAAATTCAATTTCGCGAAAGTTGACTATATAATATATATGATGTGAAATTTCGCTAAATCCAATTTCGCGAAATTCACTTTCGCGAAATTCAATTTCGCGAAAGTTGACTATATAATATATATGTGTAATTTCGCGAAATTCATTTTCGCGAAATTGTAAGCATAGAGGAATGTTTTGTAATCTATTTATAAATTTTCATTAAACTCACTCAAGCGTTTTACAGACGTTCAACTACATAAAGCAATCGAGAACGAATCATTATTATCATAACACTCTTCATAAGCTAACAGAATTCTGAGAAGGGTAAAATGTCAGAATGGAAATGTACAGATAGTTGTCTTCAAATTTGGGCTACACCATGGGAATATTGTACACACGAACTACTTTCCTGTACATGTAGCATGTATATGATGGATTAGCACAATGTGTACATTGGCAAGTACATTTTGAAATTTTAAATTCTAAAGTTTTATATGAATATATAATTATTCATTTTATATACATCATCTTTTTTCAATTTTCAATGGTTTTTCAAAAAATTAAACAGGTATCAAGAAGATGGTAAGGAAACTGATGAAAAAACAACTCGAAAGAAACAAACTCTCAAAATAGTGAAACGGAGTTGCAATTGGATTTACCATTGGATTATCCTATAGACGGATTACCTTCCTGTACATGTGGACAAGACGTATTTGATGGCTTAGCTCAATGTATATTTTGGTAAATAGATTTTGAGAATTTTAAAACCAAAGATATATAGTTATCCATTTATTTCATCCTTTCCCATTCCTCAATGTTTTATATATTTAAACAGTGATGATGCAAAACAAAAAGAAGTTGATGAGAAAAGCGAGTCAAGCAACACATACTTCTATCTCGATAAGAAAGAATTACAATATTCTGAAGTGACAAGCTCTTCAACTCCACAGAAAACTGGCAATTAGTATTTATAAGAAAGAACTTTTTTTGAATGAATATATATGCAAATCAATAGAACCTTTAGAAATAAAATCTTCATCTCCAAAGATGGAGAATTTATATTTTGTTGTATATTTTAAGATACTATTATTAAAATAAAATCAATACAATATTCACATATCATTTTCATTGTGGAATAAAAATTTAGGAAAGCATGAAAATTAGATTACAACTTTAGCAGCAGCATGTGATTATGATAAAAAATTTCGACATCCTGTAATTTGTCTACAGAAAAACTTTCATTTCAATACTCTCTTTCTTTATTACTTGGATTATATAATCTTAAGGCTCTTGGTATGAATAAGATATCAGTTATATTTTCCTTAAGATTTTCAGATGATGTCTGAGTTGTCATTCTGCTCACTGGAATAGTGGTAACGTCCGTAGTTGCAATGTTGGTAGGAATTGTGGAAATGTGTGTAGTTCTGATGGTGGATCTTTCTACAGAAAAACTTTCATTTCCATATTCTTTTTCTTCATTATTCGGATTATATAATCTTAAGGCTATTGGTACAAATAGGATATTAGTTATATTTTCCTTAAGACTTTCAGATGATGGAAGAGTTGTGATTCCACTTGCTAGAATGATGGTAGCGAGTGTAGTTGTGGTGGTGGTAGGAATTGTACTAGCGAGTGTAGTTGTGGTGGTGGTAGGAATTTTGGATGTGTGTGTAGTTCTGATGGTGGATCGAGTAGTGGAAGTATTAATTGGAGCTGTAAATCTACCGTTATTTTCTTCAAATTGTGGATGATGACAAACAAACTTAATAGGCAATGCTCTCCATCCACAAAACCTTGAACGAGCTGAGTTGCCTACACAATATCTCGCTAACCGTGAAGATGGATTAGCCCATTGAACAAGTCGTTCAGTAATTCCCAACCTTTGAATAATTTCATAACTAGCTATACCATAAGTACAATCCGAGGGGTTATGTTCTAATTGAATTATATTTCGTAAAAATTCACCGTTACCCGAAAAAAATCCAAAACTAATAAATAGTAGTGGAGAAATTTGAATTATATCATCTAGTTTTCTATGAAGACTTTTCATGTCTTCTCAGAAGAAATTTTTCATAATGAATAAATCATTCGACTTGCCCCTTTCTTATTACTCATCTTTAAAGAGTTTTATAACGAAGGGAGACTTAACCGATTCCACGAATAGACACACCCGAACTCGTCCAACATCAGCGTTCATTCAACTTAAACGACATAACACCGTTCACCCCACCGGTCGCCAACCCAACCCCAACCATTCGACGATCGATCGCTCAACTCGTCGACACCCAAACCCCAAACCCATCGCATCGAAACCCGAAACCATCGCCCTCTTCACGTCATCCTTCCCACAATTCCTCTCGACCAGCACCGCATCCTTCCCACAATTCCTCTCAAACTTCATAACCTTAGCTCCCAACACTCACACACCTACCCCTCCCCAAACTTTCCATCAGACAACACCATTCTCCGAGGTTCTCGGGCTAAAATGTACCCAAAATCCAACTTTAAGTGCAAATGTGTGTAGATCTGCTCCTACTATACTACTTATACTTTACCTTGAGCTTTGAGTTTAACTATAAACTTAAAGTACGTGTTTATTTAGCTAAGTTCATTCATGTTAAACTCAAATTTTATGTTATACTTTTGTCTCTAACCTAAAATCTTCATACCGTAGGTACTGAACATAGCAATCTTACGATTTGTTGCAGATCATAACCACTAAATACACTAAAGTTACTGCAGTTACTAAGGTTAATATTCTATTATGGTTTTAATTTTTAATATGTACAGTACGCATATAAAATTTACAATCTATTTGTTGGGTAATTAATGTAAAAAATGACAAATCTGTAGGAATAAACCATTATAATCACAACATGTGTCTTTTCTTGCTGGGTAAAACAGAATTTTATTGAAAGTAACTACAACGACATCGCATATAATTGAGAAGCAAAAAACTTCCAAAATTAATACTAAAAAAAGATTTTTTGGCAGGCATTGGTTGGCGCTAGCCCAGAGCAGCCAAAACCAAATGTTGTTGGTTTTGATTACCAAAAAAGTGGCAAGATACCTTTCAAAATATCAACAATGATGGGATTCGAACCCATGCTCCAAATGGGAAATGGTTTAGCAGTCTAACGCCTTAACCACTCAGCCACCTTTTCTGCTAAGTCACCTTATAAATGCTTAATTTAGTTTACATTGGTCAGTTATTATAAAGATAAACTTTTGAAAAGATTCCACCAAGGTTATAAACTTCGAAAAAAATAATTGATTGCAATCTTGCTTTTGAAAAAACTATTGTTTTTTTATGAATGACAAGGTGCATGCTCAGTATTGCACTCTATTGTACTGCATTGTACTAAATTAATTACTTAATAAAATGGAGTAACTTTCCTGGAAAGCCATGTTTTTACAAAACTTCAGTCAAACAATACCCTTGTTTTGAGCCATCTTGACAATATTTATGTGTATTCGTCAACAGTGCTAGTTATTAACCCCAAACAAACACTTCAAGCGTGAGAATCTTAACCAATGTAATGACTAGTTACCCAATATACTCATAGTATTTCATAGAGCTTAATGATTAAGTTTGCAGCCTCTGGATTTGGTGGTTCCAAGAACAGATTTAGTACCATGCAGGTTTTTCATTGGTAGGTTTTAATTGTTATAACTGGATACAGGGTGCAACAAAAAACAAACACTGAAATTCATGTATATATATGTTGACTAGCAATAGGCAAGCTAATGTTTGATATTTATTTCATTTTCAAAGCAAATTGTTCCATGACAACAATTGGCGAATGCTGTCTATAAATACAATTGCCCCTAATACATGTGAAGGAAGATTTTTGAGTTTTTAATCAGAGAGATTTGGTGAAATTAAATAGAAAACAAAAGTTTAAAGCTTGACAATTGAATCAGGAATTGCTTGATATAAACCTATTTTCATATTAACTAAGCTTTAGTGAGTCTGAACTTATGACCTTTGTATTAAGTGAGAATTTGTTAACATTACGAAACATCACGGAACTTCGAGGAACTTAGCGGAACATCGCAGAACCGCGCTTAACTCCACAGAACATTGCGGAACATTGCGGAACATCACAGAACATCATGGAAAATCATAGAATATCACAGAGTATCGCGGAACATCACGGAATATCCCGAACTATCGCGGAACATCGTGGAACATCACAGTATATCATGAAATACAAGCGGTAATTATAATTATTCTTCAGCTTCATAATGCAGTTGAGTGATGCAAGTGGTAGAGGGTTGGCCTTGCAAAGTGAGAGTCACGGTTTCAGTACCACCTCAAAACCATTTTCTATGAAGTACTTCACTTGACAGTTTGGTGTGAAGGTATCAAACAAGAATATGAATAGGAACTATTTCTATAATAGGAATGAATATTTTAAATTATTATATGTGCCAAATAGTTTTTTTATTTCCCTTTGCCTTGATCATGATGAGTATGCTAGCAGACCTGTGCGCTGTGAGAGATTTTCATTTGCAATCACTTTATGCAAGGTATATTGTGGCTTGGTGACTTGATGGTGCATTGGCAATGTTATTAACATTAAATCTAATGCCCTCGGTTTGATTCCTGTATGAGGCAGTGTTTTCTCCTAATGTTCTGAAGACAGGTTCACACTATATCGGCGTATTTTGGTGTTTATGACAAAATACTTCAGTGATGGACTATGATAATATTGTTTACACTATCATAAACTTATTACACAAATCTATCAGCAATTGCATTAACAAATACTTTGTGACATATGGTTCTAATTTTTTTCAGATTTTTGCCGAAAAACATTTTGTTTGTGAGGGCTCGAATCAAATATTAGTACTACAAAATCCTAGCAACTTTGATAAGCAAAAACATTTTAATCTCGCTATACGCGACTGCAAATTACTGTCATCAAAGTGCTTCAAATTATAAAAAGACCTCGTCAATGCTTGACAAAATATCAGGAAAGTTTAATAACTGCAAACTTTTCCGGCGTATTTGCATTAATTAATGCTATTGGTTTACATTTCTTATAATTGATGATGAATATAGTGCGATTCTGCCTTTAGCAAGGCTCCAGACAGGCGAGTGGACAAACAGGGCTGTTTTTATCGTAAATTTTTTTTTGCTGTGGTGTAGATTATAAAACATATCGCTATACCAGGTAATAAATAAAGGGTTGTGTTGACGAATGCGGTGGAACTATACACAACTGTGGTGAGGTTGAGTGTGTTAGTTTATTATTTGTGCCAGTACTCTGATATGCACCGTAAAAACTAAAATAAAAGTCACAATGTTATGACTAAAATTTGAAAAATTCGGCATATAAGTTGTGAGTGCGATAAGAAATAAGTTTATAAAAAAGTTATTAGTGGAACCATTACTTGTTGTCCCTTATTAGTCTGGTATGGCTAATCTTATAGTAGCTTAGAAACACTGAATGAACTGTCTCGCTTCAGCGGTATCTAACTAATGAAGAATACATGTTTCTAAGAAAATACTAACAGACAAATAATTCAAGTTGGTATAACAAGGAAATAATAAAATCAGAAATTGCATGATATATTAAATAGTAAATACCTAGTACTTTTGAACCAAATAGTGATGTTGTCTAATTTACTGTATATTTTCACAACACAAATACACAGAGACCAGTGTGCTCAGCTGTTCTGCCCTAGATGGAAGCGTAGAAGGACCTAAACCATTCTGGAAGGCTCACCCATGAAACGGCAGTGAAACCATCGGCCGACACTGCACCGCCTCATGACTGGATGCATCGCAACGACCAAGCAACACCTCATCCAAATCATTCCATAGCACCACTCACATACACTGATGTAGCATTATCAGCTTTGTTGTGGCATCATTGTTGTTGTTTTAGAGTCACAAGGTTAATTTCTTTTTTTTAAATTAAATAAATTATATAAAAAGATTAGGTATACAGTCTAATATTTAAAGCTGTCCATTACAAAAGAATTATGTTGGAAATAAAATTATTGCCTTAGCTATTGCCATTCATCTTAGTAAACAAAAGCCTTAACAACTTCTAATGTTAATTTTACTTATTATAAAGATGGCAGGTTTCCTTTCAAAAAATCAACAAGGATGGGATTCGAACCCACGCTCCCAGAGGGAAATGGATTAGCAGTCCATCACCTTAACCACTCGACCACCTTATCTGCTGTCACTTGTTTTAATGCTTAATTTATTTTACATTGGTCAGTTGTTACCAATATAAACTTTTGAAAAGATTCCATCAAAGATTATAAATTTATCAAAAATGATTCATTGCCATTTGGCATGCAGAAAAACTATTTTTTATGAGTTACAAGCTAAATGCTCGGCATTGCACTCTACTGTACTGCATTTTACTAAAATAATAACCTATTAAAGTCGACTAACTTTCTGAAAAACTATACCTTCACGAAACCTTACTAAAGCAATACCCGTGTTATGGGCCATCTCAACAATAGCTATGGGTAACAGTAAACAGTTGTAGTTATTAACCCCAAGCAAATGCTTCAAGCATGGGAATCTTAAGCAATGTAATGACTAGTTACCCAATGAAATCGTAGTATTTTGTGGTGGTTAATGATTAAATTTTGCTGCCTCTAGATTTGACAATCCTCATATCAAATTTAGTACCATGCAGGTTTTCATTGGTAGATTTTAATCGCTAAAACTGGACACTGGGTGTAACTAAAATACAAACACTAAAATCTATGTATATACATGTAGACTAGTTTTAGGGCAGGTGATGCTCGAGATTTACTTTGTTTTTAAAGCAATATGTTTCATGATAAGAATCAGTAAATTTGGTCAATGAAGAAAATAGTCCTTAATACGTGTGAAGACATATTTTTGAGTTTTTATAAAGATAATTTTAGCAAAATTATATGATAAAAAAAGTTTTAAGATTGCCAATTGAATCAGGAACTGTTTGATATGAACCTATTTTTCATATTAAATAAGCTGCAGTGAGTCTGAACTTATAACTCTTCCATCGAGAGATAGTTTCTTTAGCATCACAAAACATTATGGAATATCACGGAACATCGTGGAACATCACGGAACATCGTGGAACATCACGGAACATCGTGGAACATCACGGAACATCGTGAAACATCACAGGACATCACGGAACATTGTGGAACATCGCGGAACATAGCGGAACATCATAGAACATCGTGGAACAACCCGGAATATCTCAGACTATTGCGGAACAGCGCGGAACATCGCGGAACATCACAGAACGTCACGGAACATCCCGGAATATCTTGGACAATTGCGGAACATCACGGAGTATCACAAACTATTGCGGAACATTGTGGAACATTATGAAATACAGGCTGTAGTTATAATTATTCTTCAGCTTCATAATGCAATTGAGTGGTGCAAGTGGTAGAGGGTTGGCCTTATAAAGTGAGAGTCACGGTTTCAGTACCACCTCAAAACCACTTTCTATGAAGTACTTCAATTTTTAGTTTGGTATCAAACAAGAATATGAATAGGAACTATTTCTATAATAAGAATAAATACTTCATTTCGTTTCACCTTTATCATGATGAGTACGCTAGCAGACCTGTGTACTGTGAGAGATTGTCATTTGCAATCACTTTATTCATGATATTTTGTGACATGGCATAGCATGTTCATACTATCACAAACCTATCCGTGTTTGCTTAACAAACACTCTGTGACATGGGTTTTTTTGTTAAGAGCTCTGTCTGCCTCTTAATATTTTTTTGGACTATCCATTGTCTTTTTATGTTTGTGACATTTTTTTATAAAATGTAATACCTTTGTGTGTTAATTATTTATATTTTTTATTATTTTTGCTAGCTTAATTGCCAAAATTTATCAAATGTATACTAAAATTCAATGCAATGTTTCATGGGATGTGTTAAAATAAACATTGTCAGAAAGTTACTTCAGAATATGATTCCATCGATAAAGGAATTGGTGCCTTGACTTTCATTATAGAATTATTGCAAAACTAAGTTGAGCTGAGTTTTCTTTGAAGCTACGGTACATGATGGCATGGAAAATTTGAAACAGTTTTGTAATAAAATAAATTGTGTCAATAAGTTATTTTATTAGATATATGAGACTGTAATAGGTGTCTGACAGTTAATCTTTCCTGCTAGCAGCAGAATTAAAATGAGTATCTGTACTGTTATGATAATAGACTCAGTACGGTGTATTCAGCAACACACTTGTCTGTGCAGCGTTGTATAATGAACATATTTGCTGTTATTATAATATTTTTTGTTTGGCTCTGTTTTCTTTAAATTTCCATGAAGAAACACGTTTGTTTTTGAAGGCTTGAATCAAATAGTAGTCTTATAAAAAACTAGCAACTACGAAAAGCAGAAATAGATTAATCAGGCTATCCGTGACAGCAAATTACTATCACCAAAATGCTTGACATTATACAAGCCCTTGTCGACGCTCGCCAGAGTATTAGGAAAACTTGATAACTGCAAACTTGTCTGGCGTATTCGCTTCCTTCATTGATGCTATTGGTTTATGGTTCATATAATTGATGACGAACCCCAAAAGAAAATGCTAACATGCGACGCTACAGTGTGAATCAGTCATTAGCAAGGGGTCAGACAGACAAGTGGACAAACCCGACGGTTATTATCGTAGCTATTTTTAAATGGTGTAGATTTAAAAAAACATTATTTTGAAAATAAAATATTTGCCTTAACTATTGACATTCATCTTGGTAAATAAAAGTCTTACCAACTTCCAAATTAGGTTAAACTATTACAAGAATGGCAAGCTAATGGCAGGTCATTCAAAATACCAACAAGGATGGAATTCGAACCCACGCTCCCAGAGGAAAATGGATTTGCAGTCCATCACCTTAACCACTCAGCCACCATATCTGCTGGCAAAATATAAACGATTAGTTTAGATCAGAATGGCCAGCTCTAACTAGAATAAACTTTGAAAAATCAAATGAAAATTAATAGATATGATTAATTTATTACAACCCGGCATGTGGAAAACATTTGTTTATTTTAAGAATTACAACGTGAATTCTCGGCATTGTACTGTAGTACATTGTATACTAAAAAAATTACCTATATAACTAGCTATATCTTTACAAAACTAACTAAAACAATACCGGTGTTTTGGGCCATCTTAACAATAAGTATGTGTGATAGTCACCAGTGTTGGTTAGTAACTCCAAGCAAAAAAAATTCAAATCTGAGAATCCTAAGCAATGTAATGACTATTTACCCAATAAACTAATAGTATTTCATGGAGCTTAATGATTACGCTTGCGGCCTCTAGATTTGGAAGTCCTGAGAACAAATTCGGCACTGTGCAGGTTTTTGAGACAAGTCAATTTTTGTTTAGTTTGGTAAATGCAAAGGCGATTGCAGATTTCGTTGAAATCATGAAATGGTTTGAAGCTGGCAAGTAAAACCGATCAAGTTGTTGTAGGTAAAGATCTGATGTACCTTTCTAAAGCACATCAATTACATAAGTACTGTTTCAGCTTATTCAGGTTCTTCAATATCTCAGCTTTCAAATTAGCCATTGTTTGACATAGTGAGACGGACATTGGTTGGTGTTTACAGGATTTCCCCAGAGCTCGACCGCAAAAATGCTCAATGGGATAGGCTTGAAAGTTGTGACGTCATAATTTTCAAATTCGGTGTTGTGTGCTCTTACCGCTTATTTTCTTGCTTACCGCTTATATTTATAGACTGCGATAATGAGGCTAGTGGCAGGCGAGTGTAGGACAACTCCGGAGAAACAATGAAGATGATAAAAGAATCAGTGTCATTGCCTTTCCATGTACAGATTATTTCTATGATAAATAACTCAGATTCCAAGACCATACTATATCCCCCCCCCCCCGTGATATTATGCAATAGCCCTCTCTTTTTATTGGGATGTTAAGGGGCACCACTGAGGCTAATTAATTTCAAACATTGAGTGATCTCACGAAACTGCACTTAACATATCAATCTAATGAGACGCCACTGCAGGCCACAACTTAATCGATGGGATTTCATTACCTTTATCAACGACAGTATATTTATTGAAGCATAATTAGTTAACCTAGAAGATGTGTTTGTATTGGTCAGGCGTTAGCACGATCCCCAGGCATTGTTGATTATTTGATTTCATATTTGGTGTTGTGTGCTCTTACCGCTTATTTTCTTGCTTACCGCTTATATTTATCAACTACGATAATGACGCGAGTGGCAGGTGAAGGTAGGACAACTCCTAAGAATCAATGAAAATGACAAAGGAATTAGTGTCATTACCTCTCCATGTACAGAATATTTTAATGATAAATAACTCAGATTCCAAGCACCAAACTATATTTGCTCGACGATATTATCCACTAGCCCTCTCTTTCTGTTGTGATGTTGAGGGTGCCCTCGACTGAGACTAATTAATTTCAAGCATAGCATGATCTTGCAAAAATGAACTTGACATGTATTCCTAATGCGACCCTACTGCAAGTCAAAATTTAATTGATGTGATTTCATTACTTTTATCAAAGATAGTATATTTATTGAAGCATAATTAATTAACCCAGAACATGTGTTTGCATTGGTCAGGCGTTAGCACGGTCCCCAGGCATTGTTGATTATTTGGAATCCTAGTTTATAATTAGCTTTTTGAGTTTAACTGCAGCAATTGCCACAGAAAAGCACAGCTCTAATATCAGCGAAAGGGATTGACGACGTAAGGCTAAATAATAATTATGACAACACATTGTGGGAACCGCAGCCGAATGTTTTTTTTATCGCAGGGCATACTTTTGACACCCTGTTTTTATACTCTATTAGTCTTTGTGTATTGAATGTAGGCTCATTTGAAAGCCAAGACTCTGATGTATTTAACTATATAAAAAATAAAACTCTAATTTATTGAAAGATATGATAAAAAAATTATGTAATTTATGTGCTTTAAGGGATGGTTTATCAGGTGTATAGTGGATGCGGCTGTTTAACCTACTATTTTGAATGGCTGAATACGCAGGCATTTCAGTGTATCGGGAAAGATTATCATTATTTGTAATAGCTATGTGCATAATTATTCTATGATGCAGTGACTAGTCTTGTGGTGCGGCTGGTAGTGTGGTTGTATAGAAATCTTAAACATTCAAGTTCAACTCCTGTGCGAAACAACCTTATTCCTTTATGCTCTGAGCATGGTTTGGATGAAGTGCTCTTATCATTGTAAAAATTGCCAATTAGAATTTCAGTACCTTTTATAAAACAAGAAAGTCAAGTAGTCAGTTATTCTGATATATTGATCATATTTTTAGACAGGAACACGACGAGATCCACTTTATGAGGAACTTTAAGATTATTTGAGTATAACCATTTACTGTCTTACATACACATATAAATATACATGCTTATATAAATGTATGAATTAAAATTATATATTATTTATATATTTTATACACTTTAATATATATAAATAATATAATATATGTATATTATGTTATTTATATATATTATTCAGTCCACCGGGCTGTTGAGCCGACTATATTTATTTTGAATTTTGAGATTAATATGCATAGAGTAGCAGTGTATTTGTGTTACAGTATTTTAGTATAGTTATAAACTGCAAGGTTGTAAAGCTTTTCTGATCCTAAACCAATGAATCATTAGAAAAATTTTGTTTTTGCTATTAAAGCACCTTATAGCTTTAAAGCAATAACAGCGCTATTTATACAAAGCAGTTTGTTTAAACTCTAGATCACAGTTGATGTTCCTAGCTACTGGTTGCAGTAAGTAGAAATACATTTAATTGTTATACAGCATTATTAGTTAATAAAAAGGGATATATAATTCAGATGATGAAAATAACATTTTCATTGAAGAATCTTACTAAATTATAAAAATTTAACAATCTAATTGATTTCTAAGCAATATTTTTAAATATAATTTAGTTCATATACAAAATATAAACTAAATTTTTAGTGATAATAATAGTAATAACTAGCGATAATACTAGTAATGGAATTTTCGCAGACTTCAAAAGTAATGAATTTAAAATAGTTTTAATGCTCATAGAGGTTTATTAATTTTTAGCACTGTTTGATGAAATATATTTTAAAATTGTAAAAAATAAATATATTTGAAGCAGTCCAACAAACCACTTAATAACTCAGTTTATTATCATGCTTCTATTTATTATATAACATTATACCCCATTATATTAGTTTATGTTGTATTTTATTATATTAATAGTAGATCTCATACACATAGTATATCTTTAATTCTTAATTAGTTATCCTGCAGGTAGGTGTTTAGGAAGCTGGTTATCCAAGACCAGACAGAGATTGAAACCAGTTCCTTCTAGCAACTTAATAAAAGGTACAGAGAATATGCGCATGAAGTTT
This sequence comes from Watersipora subatra, assembly GCF_963576615.1. Classification (NCBI taxonomy): domain Eukaryota; kingdom Metazoa; phylum Bryozoa; class Gymnolaemata; order Cheilostomatida; family Watersiporidae; genus Watersipora; species Watersipora subatra. Next base: position 46,850,367 of record NC_088713.1, read on the forward strand.
GCAATGAAATAGGTCTAAAATGAGGAAATTAAGACGTGTGGTATTTAGGGGTTATGCTGACTAATACAAACACACTCACACACTAGCAATAAAAATTGGAATTTATGAATATAGTCTGTACTATATTATTTAATGTTACATTAGACAATGTTATTTTGCGGTGTATTGTTAGATTTACTTATATTTAGATTGTATTATAGCATGTTAAATTATTTTATAGTATGCTATATTTTTTGTCATATTATATCAGGTTGAAATATTGTCTATTTGATCAAACATTTAAAGAGAAAAGCACTAAAAGCTATTAGATTTTTTAATTCTTAAAACATTATAAAGATTTAATTGTTGCAATTTGCAGAACTCTGATGAAATAAACCTGAAAATAGAGGAACTGAAATAAATTTTATGAAAGAAATAATATTATCTCTGATACTTTGAAAGTATTTCTATTGTATTAGGTGTGTGATTTAATCAAACTGTAAAAACAGTAACATTTTTCTTTTTTAGCCAATTTCGCTGAACAATAAAAATATTGGACAAGGCTTCAGTTGGCCAAATATAATATTATTGATAGTTTTTAAAAAAAAAATGGATATAAAAAACTTTAATTTAAATTCTTTAATAAAAAATTTAGATTTTATAGCACAAATACTGAGTGTATGCCAGCAAAATCTTTTTGGCTTGAATTCATTTTGACCAAACAAGCAAAAGGTTTCACAGTGAAAGAGTTAATATTTGCTAAACAAACAGTCAAGGAGGTGAGCTAATGCGTGTAATTAAGATATTATTTGTGGTTCACTGTTTATTTTATATTACCTTGAGTTTATTTGAGGTGAAATTAATAGATAATTGATTTGGACTAATTGAGTGAATTGAACCGATTAATTGAAGAAAGGATAGCTAAAGAAATAAGAATTGAATTGCGTAATTTTGCTACTAAATATTGAATTGAATCAACTCAATATACTAGCTACCTCAAGCCTGCAAGTAATGTATATTTCATCACCAGGGAAAGCACTGGTTGAAGCACCAAGATCATTCGGAGTCTGGATAAACTGAAATGGCTGATCAACAGGAAGTAGATGAAATCAACAGAGAAAACACTGAAAGTGGTATGACGACTCCAATGCAGATATATAACTGAGTCTATGCACCAATCAACCTTCTTTAATATTTGCTAAATAGCTTTGCAAGCACTTACATTATTCTGTGAGCTTTATTGGCTCACCAAACAATTTCTCATGTCACATTATACCGCTGGGAAACTAGTATATATAATAGAGATACCCTTAGACATTGCCTTCTCTCCTGTGTGCAACCAGAGAGACATTTTAACCAGTTGAACCCCGGCCATTCTTTTTATTAAAGATATCTAAATTTGTTCATAATACAATGATATTTGATAAAACACTAGGAAAAAAGTTGGACAACCCACAGCAAATGCCATCAAACAGAAAAACATTACTTCGTCATTATTCAGGCTAAAACTATAAGTTTGTACCATTTTTTAAAACTTGTAAAAATGTTTACAATAGTATCATATTCATTGAGCACATGTTCATCATCATTTCATGACTAAAAATAAACTGGATAGTTATAGTTAGTATCACAAATTTCTTCATTCGCCTCACAATCACCCATGACCTAGCAACGAACCAGTTGTATAGTTTTTCCGTGATATCGTTCAAACAAACTTTGTTATTATAACAAAAGAAGTAAATAAAGATATTTGAAAACTGTTACAAATGGGAGTAAAATTGTTAACTTAACATCCTATGCAAGAAGTAGCTTGATTAGTTCACGCTGTTATTTGAAACAGCCTTTGTAAACAAAGCAATGTTAATGCCGGTGTTCTGGCTGCTAGGGTTAAGCAATGCGAGAATACAGGCTGTTAGGGTAAAGCTAACTATGGGGCCCTAGCTATTTAAATCAATTTTGTGTTTACTGTAACAAATAAACAAATTGAATAAAATTACTTTTCCTTCAGTTTTGCACACATTATAGCCTTAGAAGTTGAAATAGTTCATAATTCACCATCTCTTAACTGTTTACTTTCTGTTGGTAACGTTAACGTAATGTTACGGTAACTTTAACCTTAACGTAACATTATCATTAATGCTAGCATTGTCATTAACATAACATTAATGTAATGATAATGCTAACTTTAACGTTAATATTAACTTAACATTAATGTTATTGCTAACATTACGTTAACGTAACAGTTTATGCATTAAGCGCCCAGACCATTGTTTGTAGATCATATGCTGACAGTCGAACAGATTTCACTTCATTGTACTCCGAGACATCCAGATTACCATTCAGCAAATTTTTGGAATTTGCGCACTAATTTTCTCCATGACAAAACTATAGATGCTACAGGTTGGTTTATGTAAACATATAAGTGTACATACATATTTGGTGTACATTTACTGGTATATATTTATGTGTATTTACATGTTTTATGTATTTATTTTATTGGTGTAAACATCTTTAAATTAAATATTCATTCAGAATTAAATTATATCTTTCTTTGACCAAAATTGAAATGTTGCAAGTTATATATATAACCTACAACATGTATATGCGGTCAAACCTGGGCACGTCTTCCTTCGGGAGGGGAGGGGGGGAAAAACAGAGCCATGCTTCTCTTTCTCTCCTCTCATCTTCCAAGAGAGCCATGCCCAGGCTAGATACGTTCTATATATAAACACCCTCCCCCCCCTCCGTAAAACCTTTATTTGTTTGTATCAAAGTCTGTTTGCTAACTCGAAAGCATAAATTTTTCTCTTTAAAATTTAGAAAGTAATGCCTTATAAATACTTAATAGCTGTGTCCAGCCAATAGTAGTTACTCGATTCATGCTAAAAGATAGTTTACAATCACTGTGTAATCTGTTATACTACTTTCAGACAATAACTTTCGCCTAGCGCACCTGAGGCTAAAGGTTCATCATTATTTTTGCAAAAAGTTTTCAAATAGCAATTAAAGATTTTACTCCGCTAAAAATATTTGAACACTAATGTGGACTAGTTGAGCGGTGCAGGAAAGTTTTCAAAGTTAGCAAACACGGTGGAAGGTATAAAATAGCCAGAATAAGATGAAATGGTTCTTTGCGAAAGCAACAATCACAACGCAACCTGCTATACAAAAAATACAAATATTTTTGTTTCAAAAAGTTTAATTTTTGTTTCTGCAAATAATACAGTTATAGTTTATTTGTGTCACCTTTTCTTGAATATATACTTGTAATAGTTGATAGATTAATTATCTTAAAAATTTTAATTTGGCAAAGTTTATAACAAATTATTTCATAGTACCATTCAGGTTATATTAATGCTTACAATCGATTGATTTCATAACTCACAATGCGTCATTCTCTGTATCCAAAACTGAAACTTCATGCCTTCAATCTAAAATGAATACAAACTTGACACTAACCCAGAAGTGATGTGTGACAAATAACATGTATGTAAACATCTCTAAATTCCAATACATCTTAGCAAATCCACCATTGAACTTCCTTCTGACAATTTCTATATTCAAAATTAATGATATATATATATATAACTTTTTATTGCATATAAAAAGCCTGTTCTAGCTGCGAACTGTAGAAAACATATCAGTGAGTGCAATGATCATTAATGCAACAAAATTGTTAAATAGTGTTGTAAAATAGAATCCTGCCATCAATTTTAGAATTACTTAAAAAATTAAAAACTCAAACAAATTTTAAGCACATGCTATAAGATTATTGTAGGTTAGTTGCAAGCAACAAATATTTACTGATTAATATATTTCTCAGTTTTCCAAAGAATATTCATTTTGAGTTTTTCAACCAGTTGAAAGTGAAACTTTTATTATGATATTATTATGTCTATATGATATTACTATACTATTTTATTATTAAAGTAAAACATTTTTGCACCCAAAAAGGTTAATGACTCTTTACTCAATGGAGCGTGCAATATATAGGCGGCATTAGTCTTGCCTGTAAAAGGGTAAAATTTAGCTTCTCAAAATTCTGATGAGCTATTTAAAAATACACTGTCATCCTTTATATCACCACTAATAAAGCGCCACCACAGGGATAGGGTTAAAAAATAGAGCCCATAGCATTCAGATAGACATTTCACACTGTATACCTTTTGATATGATGCTAGGTCATTGTCTAACTACATATAAATATTAAGAGCTGATTTTGTATTTTGCAGTTACATTTGAAGATTGGCTCAAGTCAATTGGTCGAATCCCTCAGTCATGGTCTGATGAGTGCAGTTCATCATCGGTTCGCCGCCATCATGCTTTTAGCAATTGCTTCCTTGCATCCATAGCAGTGCATTTCCAAAACCCTGATACCAATCCTGTTTCCATATTAAATCAAATCTGCTCTCATGCGAGAGAGATGGCTAAGTTCTACTCAGCCTTTCTTTACGGAGGAGAAAAGAAATTTCTGTTGATGATAGACTGCTTGGAACATACAGGAGATTACAGTGAAATTGAACAACATATTATCCCTGTTTTTGAAATAACAGAAGGCGCACTGGGAACGGATTTACTTGTAGTAAATAGAAATAACATGGATGTCATTTTTGGAGATAAAGATAGACCGATAACATCTGAAACTATAATTTTGTCTGTCAACATTTTTGACAATTCATTCTGTGGAACAAAAACAGGTAAGTTCATTTTCTCGGTAACGCAAACACAAGTATTTGGCATAAATAAATCTTGGTATGTAGCACCTTTCTCAATGCATGTAAAGTTGTTCTTTGTAGGGCTTTTAAATTATACAATATTTTAAAAATTATTTTGATTTTTTGTGCTGCAAGCTGTTTATCAAACCGGTGTCCAGTTTGATAAAGCGAAAATTCATATGCAGTGGTTAACAGGTCGATTGATTATATCTGAATCAGATGGATTGGTCAGATTCTATGCTAGATGCATTAGTCTAGTTTTTTCAAGGCCAGCTTCTTCTCCTAACTACATTTTAGCGGTAACAAAAAGTTATACATTTTAAATTAATAAAATATTTTACAATGATTCAATTAGCTAGGTATAATTTTGTTAGAGATTGACAAATCTTTGTTATCAAAAATTAGAAGTCTGAAATTTGAACTACCTGTCAACTATAGCTAGAGAAAATGCTAATTTATTCCAATTAAAAAGTGACCTTTCAAGACCCATGTATGTATGTCTGATCCAGGAAGATAAATAATGCTGCCTATAATAGTTTTATGACTGCTAGCATTTACCTTCTCTATTTGGTAATGCTAACTGTATGAATATAAAATGTTGAGTCTATTACATTAATCATACGACAATAGTCGCTATGGTTATGTTTTATTTGCTGAGAATAAACACTAGGGCCTTGATTAAACTAAGATGTTGGTTTTATGAAAAACTTTATCTGTCAGCCGAAAGCACAAGAATAAGTTATATATAGCTTGTTGTAATACTGTATTGATGCAAGATTACAGGAAAAAATATTAAAAATGAACTTAAACAACTTATTTGGTAGGTTTTATCAAAAGGTTTTGCCATTTTCTTATCATTTGTGATTGTTTATGACTTTTGACTTTGTGATTGTTAGAGCCGTAACATTGTAACGATGTTTTAATGTAATAATGTTTCAACATTTACAATCCAAACCATGCAAGAGGAGAACAGATATTTATGGTTGTTTACTCATTTTACTATTTTACTATTTTACTTTATTTTATTAAAACCAAATACATACAACCTCTAACATTTATTTAAAAATATTACTTCTAGCTCATCTATGGTTTAACCTAATATATTTTATACTTAACAAAATATAAGTAATTTAAATGCTATGCCAAACCGTCTGTTTGATTTTATTAACTCATATTATGGTATTCCATGGTAAGATTTGAATATCGTTTTTGTTTGAAACAAAATTATTGGTAATAAATATATAACACGCACCCACACACACATCCTATATATTTTATATATACATATTATCTAAATATACACATTTAACATATACTCACATGTATAAAAACATCTGTTTTGGTATATGTCTCATTGTCCTTTTATATTTATATATAGATATAGGCCTATATACATATATATGTTGCCCTATATATATATTATTATATGCCTATATCTAATTTATATTATATACACTTTATATTACATGTATATATACTTTATATTATAACATATTTATATACTTTATATAATAATTATATATAATCTTTTTAGAATAAATATATTTAAATGTATTTATTTAATGTGTATATATATACTCATTATATACAAATTTAAATATATATATAAATGTATATAATACACATATATTATATATATTTATTTATCTTTGGTTTTATTACATATATAAATATATAATATAAATAAATATAAATATCTTTAAATAATTATATTTGTTTTTATATTCACATGAGTGATATTAATGTATTTTTGGTTTGCAGTGAGTGAAAAAGACTTAACTGAAGAGGATACAGAAGAACTTATAAAACAAGAGTAATTTTTTTTTACAATAGTTCCATATTATTTTTACAAATAAGTGATGTTTACCAATCACTAAGAATAAATTTGTTTAGTTGAGCTCATTTCATACTTGTGCATTCACGAATACATGTTTATATAGATGATCAACACACTTGTACACTATAATTAGTATACAACTAATTATAGTGTACAACTACTTTTAAAGCTAAATAAACATAACTGGAAATTATTCCGAAATTGCAAACATGTTTGCCTAGGTTTACGCAAAACAATCAAACAGCAAAAACACCAGCTTAACATTGTCATCTCACATATCTGTATTGCTCAAAAGCTTATCTATATATTCAGGATATATTCTTAAAATACTGATCATCTGATTATCAGAACACACATTTAGAGTCAGTGAAGTTTAACTTTTATGTTCATGAACTTGACATTTACATTCAAGTTAAATCGAAATTACAATTGATAGAAATTTTCATTCAAAGTTTCTTGGAACTTCCTTTTTTAAATTTCAAAACATTTTAAGAGTTAAGTTTAATTACCATTGATTCCCACAATTAAGATTGCTCATATATTTAAGTTTAGATTTTCGGTTTATCGCTTTGAAGTCTAAACCTGCATCTTGAAGTATGTACAGTGGACTCCTCAAATTCCTGTGACAGTGTCATAAGAACATACGATGCTCTCTTTTTCAGCTCAGCATTTTTATGTTTTATCAGAGCTTAATATTGTTTGAGTAAACAGATATAAAATTTGTTGTGCATGTTAGTGATAATATATACTTTACTTTGGGCTTTGAGCTCAACTATAAAAATTAATTTATTCTTGTAACAAAGCAGATTATATTTAGCCATTACTTATTGATGATTTTACATTTAAACTTGCACACCTTTACATTTGTGTTAATCCTCCTAATTTATTCAACAAAACGTTTGTTTTTTGGTGTGAAATTTGAAAGTTACAGTTGCTTGAAAATGTTTGAAAACCTTTGCAGTTGTTTTATTTTATCTCTTATTTCATTTGATATGGAAAAAAACACTTTTCTCGTGATACAAAATTCAAAAGTTAGAATGGTAAAGGCTGCATATGTCAAATAAAACTAAAAGTTTTTTCGGAAACTTTTATTATTTGGGCAACGCCCGGCATTCAACTAATATTCACACATATATGAATCTCAAAATTTGTTATCCAGCTATAGCAATTGGTATCTAGCAAAGACAAATCTATATTGCAGAAGACTTGATCTCAAAACCTCTCTATCAATTACCTAACTACTTGAGCTATGTGAGATGAATGGTTTTTTTTTTGATGATATGAGTTATTTTTAGGGTTGAAATCTGTATAGCCCTCTGTATCACACAACGTGACTAAGGCTTGCTCTCACAGCTTTTATTATTGAGTTTTGCAATACTGATACTAGCCTACTCAGATTAGTCACAGTCAATGTGCCAGGCTAATGGCAAATGGCAGGCAACTACATTAGTTGCCACTGTTTATAAGCTGTCTTTTAATACCCGTGCAACACCAAACATCGACCTAGTAATTATATAGATGTATATGCAGTGTATATAGACAAATATATGGTATACATAGATATAGCTATGTATACACGGTATACAGTAGATGCTCCTATAACTTAATTATACCTCCTAGAATGTAATTTTCACATTATGTAAATAATTTGTGCAAAGTTTTTGCTTTATGCTGTGTAAAAACTGCCCTATAACGTAGAGTATCAAGTTTGAGAAGTTCTCAAATTCAATTTAAATGGTTATTTATCTATTTCGCTTGCAGAAAAAATGATGTGTGTATAGCGTTATAATAATGTGCATTATATATACAACCTCCATGATATTTTAGTTCGCCGTGGTAGATCGTGATATGTGTGTCGACTATACAGAGAATATGTTGCTGAGCAACTGTTCATAATGACTTAAAGATGATCGATATGTGCTGCAGGTGTTACAGTGCCAGTCTACCAATCTGAATGTCTTGAGTTGTATTTTTTTTTATTCTAATGTTGAACCCTAGATACATAGACAATGAATTGGTAGAACCGCTATTTTTGTAGTGTAAAATTTTTTTGTTTTGTTATAGACGTAAAAACTTTTTGTTATTAATTTTATTTTTCGGATTAAAATTTGCTGTTCAGAAAAAAAAGCAAAGCAGTTGAATTAATGATGAAGATGTGCGCTCTTGATCAACTTACTGTAAAATTACCATTAATTAAATTAATCATGGTCTATAAAAGCACTGAAATTGATCAGAAAAAAGAGAAAAGTTGTCGATGCAAACCAATAGTTCTGCAGTTATGGTACAATCGACAAATTAAAAAGTTACGTCTAGTTTTTCCTTTTTGCATTTCTAATAGGGTCAGTTTGAAAATTTCTTGAAATAGATTAAACATACAACACAAAATATAAATTATAAACTACATGTATAACATACAAATTGTAAGAAATCGTGGAAGTGACAGCAGTATGAATGTGGTTGAATGTGGTACCAAAGAATGAAGTGCGTAAGTATAAAACACCCTACCATAAATAAAAACCTAATTAATTGAATTTGATGAATTATAATTAGCATAATGCAATAAATTAAAAAAGTAACATGGACTAGAACTACCTGCAGTATTGGTCACGTGAGTTCATTCTGACATTATTCACCACTGTATTCTCTGAGGAAATGAAATACTATTGCAAAACATTGACCTGCATGGAAAGCCACTGAACATTTGTGAACTCTCATCACTTATGGCTTCTCCAAAACAGTTATAAGTAATGATTTGCATGCCAACGCTTGCGAATCTTTTTTACTTTTTCATTTTATTTGATATATTTTTTCTTCTGTCATTATTTCTACTGAACTGAACTCTTTTTATATAAACTCTAGAAATCTTCTACTAGCCACCAAACTTAATTTGCTGTTATAAATTACTACTAGCATGAGTATTATATAAATTTTAGGAGTTTCCAGTGGAGTAGTATTAATTGTTAATCAAGCTGGGTCATGGTTATGGCATCTAAATCAATCAACAAGAATAAGTTCCAAGAAGAGTCTGTCTGAATAACTAGCTATTACTGGATTTGTCTCCCATGCTTTCCTACTAACTACTATGCCAGAGGTGACCTGTACTTGTATTTAACTTGTACTGAGCTTCACACGACTATTTATAAGGATTGCTTCTAGCCACCACCAATCTAATCATGGATATATTAATCTGTCCGGTTAGATGCATTGCTCATGCTGTACTCGGCTATGTTGTACACCTGTAACATATTTTTGTATTTGCAATTAATAGATTTATATCACTGTACAATTGTACCTCAACATACAAGCTGGAGAGTGCTTGTATATCAATTTTTTCATATTTCAAATCTATTTTTCTTCTTAACATTACTAAATCCAAATTAATCGGCCATGTTGGACAACTGTAACATCTTTTTGCATTTAGAAATAATAAATCTATATCACTAGACGTTCGTACCTCAACATTTGAGCCTATGACATTTCTGGACAGATCTCGTATGTCAATTCTCTCATACCTCAAACCAATTTTTTCTTTATAACATAACTAAATCCAAATTAATCCATTGCATTGCACTGGGAACATATCTAAAACAGGATATTACCATGGAAAAATATTTTAAATGTTCTAATACCACTACTGATGCTCAAAAAAGAACAAATGCCTATCTAGGAATTGTGATCTGCAATACATTCAAAAGTGGCAGGCAGAGTAATGTATGACATTCTCACCTTTGAGTCAGATAATAGTCGTCTTTTTTGTGTTGATCAACCTACTGACCTTATTTACCATAACTTTCGTAGAGCTGCTTTGAGAGACCCGTTAAAAGCTTTGTCAGAAGAACACATTATCAGAATATTGCTTTTTAATGACGGAACTATTTTTACCGTCTATTAGCATTAAACAGAAGCTGCTAATGACGTGCCTCCGAGGACAGCAGAAGCATAGAGCCTATATTACACATTTTTCTACTCGCTAAAACAACTTCAAATTGAAAGTAAATTTACCCTAAATTTACTTTCAATTTAGAGTAAAGATAGCAAATTTATTGTATTTGCATTTAAACAATCTGTGTAGCTGCATTTATTGAACTACTTACAAAAACACGTTTCCTGTTATGGAAAACAACAACTCTAGTTTTGGCTCAAATCCATCATATAATATAAGCATACATGTAAGTTCACTAAACTCTACAATGTGTTTGAAAAGATTCCTGTTATGGGTGTTACAAGTCAGAGACTAGAAATACACCAATGACTGTCGTTTATTGTTTAACAAACTCTCTGCTGTTCAAATTACAATAAACATTACAAAGCTAGTTGTATCTAGACAGTTTAATCTGCCATTCTTAAGGTAGAATAACTTCATCTCCAAACTCAAATGTGTTTAGTGCATGGCTTGTAATAGGTATATGTATGATATAGCGTGTACTCTTCGAGACAACATGTGTGTTTATTCAATGAACATCTGAGAGTCATTCACTTGTAATCCACAGTCCAATGTACAATAAATCCATAAGTGCTTAGTAGGCGGAGCATGATATACTATTATGAGAATTCTACAATACAAAATTATGCGCTACAATATCTGTGGAGTGTATCTGTAAATTCTCTGATAGGAGCAGATATTCGCTATAGGTGGATACTATTAGTGAAATGAACGATGTGCTTGCTGTGGCAAGACGAGGGAATGCTAAATCCCAGTTTGAGCCCATGCACAAAAGGTTTAGCTTGTTTTAATTAGAAAAGTTAATAAATCTCAACAGTTTCTCACTAACTATAGTGTATTTGAAAATACAAAATATGTAAATGTATATTTAAATAAAGAAATATTGTTGAAAAAAGTATAATGATCATCAATGGGGTGCAATGAAAATCAACAAATGGTTTAAAACTTCGGATAACATGAGAGTTGTTTTACTCTTTTAGCATCAGAGGATGAGTCTTAATTTAAACACCTGAACAGGGAACACTATTTACTTGGCTGATACTGCAATAACACCTGAAAATAAATTTTACAGCACTGCTCATCTCCGAATTTTGTCTGGTTATAAACTTCAAACACTTGAAATATTGGATTTTTGCTTAGTTATAAAAGGTTTCATAACTAGGCAAGTTATGAAACTAAACAGTTATTGTCAAAGGCACGGAGCATAGGTGTGTAAAGTAAGATATGAAGTATATGGATATAAGAAATGTATGGAAAAAAAATGGACAAAAATTTTTGAAATGTTACGGTTTATGCAGACTAACAGACATGAGCGATAAACAAAGTGACTATACATTCAATAGCATAGATTTGCACTTACCTACAATTATTTTGAAATAATTTTTTATTTTGTGAATACACTGTTTGATGGTATATACGCCTTGCAGAGTTATCAAAGTTTATACACTTGCCATTCCATAAACTGATATACATGTACGTGTAAATTCCCACTTGCTTGTTTGATGACGACTCAGGAGTTATGACAACTTATTAAAAATGGTAAAGATTGTCAAAAATATAATTGTTTTAATATTATTTTAATAATTGTTTTGAAGAAGCTAACTGAAAATAAAAAAGCAATTTCTTAAAACTATTAAATCAATCATTAATATATTGATATTAGTTTATATATAAGAGGAGAGTACTGACCAGATGTGCCAACACTTCTATGAAAATCCATTTCAAGTTTAAAGCTGAAACTAATAAAAACAATTTATGAGATTTCATCCAAGTGTAAGTAAAAGATTAAACAGATAACCCAGTACTTTTATGAAAATACACACAAACTGTGCAAGTCAACTAAATGTTTAATTTTGTGGTACTTAGTCTAAAACCATGTCAGCTATTTAAATCACAAATCAGAAAATAAATAATAAGTTTGCTTTAGAAGACTGATAAAACCAAAGTATAAGAAGTATACATATGCTAGTTGTGTATACCACGAACAGATTAACAGATTACCAGATTAACCACAAGCAGATCAAAACTTGTTCAAGTGACTCGGCGTTATTGAGTGAAAAACTTGGCCAATTAAAAATAGATTTTCTATTCAATAACTTTTTTCGGTACCCATCTAACGCCAGGCATTTATCTACTAGTTATCATAATAACAGTCGTGTCTGTCCCTCTGAAGCCAGCGTTAGAAAAGAAATTATGCATCATGATCTCTAACGCAATCATGATCTTCAAATGTGCTAGTTGAAGTGTGGAGCATGCTATTATAACAAATCGGCATTAAAGATTGGCAAGTGTAATAGGTATAATGTGCACAATTAATCTTTAGTATTGCAAGTGAGCTGTGTAGCTTAGTGGTTAGTTCACCTGTCTGCAGAACTAGTGATTCTGAGTTCAATTCTAGAGTGAAGCGGTCTTTTTTGTTTTCAGATTTTAATCACTATAACTAAACACACATACGACAAACAAACACTAAAGTTTATAAGCTGTAAAGCTTTTAATTAAATGCCAAAGCAATGTATTTTTCAACCCTTTTGCTATAGTGACAGTCAAATAGAAGATAGCATTGTTTTTTTTCAAATGGTTTGTCAGAATTTTGAGAAAATGATTTTTGTCCTTTTATGGGTAAAGTGATTGTCACTTTACACGATAAAGTGATAAAAGTTTAACACGACTCATGCTGGTAGGGATGTATAATAACTAAAGTACACTTTGATGGCTAGTAGAAGAGTTTGATAATTTATATACAGGAGTATTTAGTATTTTGAGATATTTAGTCAAAAGAATACTAAAAAGAAGCAAGTATTGAGTTCAGAGAAATAAAATATAAAAAAATAAAGTAAAGAAGATAAAAAGAGTTGCAAGAGTCAACCCGACCCTTTCGATTGGCTAAATAATTATAATATATATAATTGTACATATTTTTATATGTAATAATAATTCTAATATATACTTTATATAATTACATATTATATATAATTTATAAAATATATTTTACAATAATAAAATATAATATGTAGTTTATGTAATAATATAATATAATAATAAGTAATGAGAATTTACAAGTATTAGGTGACTTTCCGCACTGGGCAATGCTTGGCAATGATATTTCTTTACCTCAAAAAATACCATGGAAAAGAGTGCTATGATTAACTCATGTTAACATTAAAGCAGTTTTAATTGTTTCCTTTTTTAATTCATTAGATTAATTTTATTGTTCAAAAGATTTAGCTAATTAAATTCATATTTATGATACAGTGTAAAGCTTTTTCATACTTACTTCATTCCTTGGTAAACAATTTTAAGTCGAGGTTTATTTTTTATCATAAATTTTTCAAGTTCACTCATCGTTCTTTCTAATAACACTATAGACAGTTATCAGCTTTTTAAATAATGTTTTCAATTCATCACATGAGCCTTTTAAATATGTGTCATACTACACTCATATGTTTAGAGTCTTTATGGTTAGTTTATTCAGAAAGTTTTTGACTCTCAGAAACCTCTTCAATAATAATTGCCAGACTAGATATGAAGTCATATTTTTGAAAGCCTATGTTATAATGATGTTTCAGATATAGATAAAGGTATATTTTGTTGAAATTATTAATTTACAACTAAAAAATATTTTGTTTTCATCTGTTCTCCAAATGTTATACCGATAATTAAATAACTAGTCTTATTCTGCATGTCTCTAAAAACTACACAACACTATACTGTTTCATAGATAATTAAAATTTGAATGCTGTAAAGCTCAAAAAGCTGTCTCAAGCACCACAATCATTAAAAAGCAGTTAATTATACTGTTCAGTTTCTATAAAACTGTGACTATAGATCTAGTTGTGCCTCTAAATCTGACTGAAACAAAAGTTAAATTAAACTTCAAGAAATCTGGTGAGTTTCTTGTTTTTGTAATTCAACAGAATAGATATTCAAGTACTTCAAAAAATGATAGCTAACCATCATGCATTAATATCTACATTGACAATATTAGATTTGTTTGTCATCTGTACATCATAAGAAAATCTCCACAAGCTACAATAACAATTGTAAGTAGCTTCCTTTAAGGGTTTCTGTTTACAGTATACTAGAGATGAATGTTGAAATATTTTTCTGACTTTATGAATTAATAGCTTGACACAAAACATTAGGAATGATAAAACTTTACCTCTGCTGAGTTTTATAAAAGTATAGAACTGGTATCTATTAGTAACAACTAAGAACCACACATAATTTAACTTGTAAAGTCTAAACAGGTTTGTACTCAGGTAACTTTCAGGAATTGCACAGTAATCAGTAACATTTCTATCAAAGTGTTTAATAAATTAACAATCAGTGCACTAGTATCTAAAACTTTAACACCATTATCTGGTTATACAGTTAATAAAGTAAAAACAGTGACTACCTTTCTCAGAACTAAAGGAAACTCACTCTGGAAACCTCTGGAGAATTTCATCAATAGAAACAACAGACTATTTAGATGGGCAACAATCGCTTATGTTCCAATTTTGTACTGAATATTTATTGTAGTAAATAATATGGTTGGATACCAATAGAGACACATGATGGCTGAAGAAAAAGGTGAGTGCCCTAGTTTTTAGCAAACCAAAGATCTTAGCTTTTTGTACAGCTTTGACAACTTAACGTTGTTATGTTTGCTATTTGATTGAAAGTTTAGTTGGTCTTACTGCAGGTTGTTTGTTTTTTAAGTGTTTAAAATACAATCAAAGTTAGTATATTTTAATCTAGAGACATCATGACCATCAGATAACCTCAAACATCAGAAACAATCACAAATGATAAAAAATACTGATACTCTTGAATAAAATATACTAAGGTTTTGTGCGAGTTCATCGTTAACCTAATTTTAATTTATTATTTTCAGATTTATGTCTCCCTACAAAGAGTTCAAAAGACTGCCATGAATGTGCCATCAACGACCCTGATTCATGTATGGTTTGTGATGAAGGTATGATTTGCATATTCTGGACATTTATTTATTTGTTTAAATCTTTTTTACTTTCTTATAGAGAAAACCTAAATAAGCTAATATTTTGGTTTGTAATATAGAAGCTATTACATTACTTATGTTATATTTCAAGGTTAATATGTGTGTAAAGATAGAGCAATATAGATATAAATTACATTCAGCTACATGTATATCATGATGTCAAAGTTAGCAAAATATTAAAAAACAAAGATCAGTAAGTGACATCCATTTAAAGGAAGCTGATAGTATACTAGAAACCTTTACAATGGATGCCAGTTAAAAAAATAGTTTATAATTTATATCAAAGAGAAATAAATGAGCTACATGTTGAACTGTAGTATTTTCAATGTAGTTGTTTTATAAAATACTGGAGCATTTCAGGAAGTCTAGACACTTGTTTATGTGTAGTTGAACTACTAAATATGATAACAGAAAAGGAGGAAATAACGACGGCTCGGAACGTGAATATAGAATTGAAGTAATGTGTTAGGTTATACCAAGGGTTGATAAACCAAACAGGACACCCTGTTTGGTTGTCAAATACCGTAATCATTTTTTTAACATTTCAGGTAAAGTATCTTTGAAACTGGAACAGCTTGGAAGAATATTGACACAAGACTTTCAGATTTTTGAACGTGGAACTCATCCAGCTTCTGGCAACTGCTTTTTTTATTCTCTTGCAACCCATTATCATGATCCTAAAATAACTCCATTCACCATTTATACAAAGATCCGCAGAGAAGCCAAAAAAAATGGCTAAATACTAAGGAGTTTTCCTTCTAAATGGTAAAAGGGATTTAGAGTCTATGATAAGTCGATTTGAAGATGAAGGTGACTATGAAGAGCTTTACTCATATCTACCAGCAGTGATTCAAATTGCTGAAAATGCTCTTTGTAGATTATAGTGTGGAATGGGGAAGGGGGAAATGGAGTCTTTTGGGAGAGAGTAAAAGATAATCACCAATGAATCAATTGTGATCGTTGATTTTGGTGGAGAATTTTGTGGCACTCACATAGCTCAATATCTTGTCGAAGTTGCCTTTCCCTGCTCTGATTAATACCTCAAACAATCTGATAAGAATTATACTGTGTATGAGTTTACACTGTTGACAGTTAGTATATGAAGCAGCCTTTACTGGTGTCTCATGATAGTCTATTTCTTAATTAAGAGCTAAGAAGGTAGCTTACAAAAACGGGAACACAAGTATAGTATAGCTTACAATTTCACAAGTAGATTAAATTCAGTGAGCTGAAATGTAGTTCATTGCCTATTTCTGATTCCATGAAAAGTTTTTGTGTCAGCATCTCTTTATGCTCTGTTAAACCATACATGTAATAAAATTCTCTAAAGATTTATTTGTTGTAAAATTTACAACTTTAAATTATCATATTTTAGAAGATTATAACCAAAGTAGTAGCCATATAGTTAATCTTGCTCATTGCTGTCTTACATCATGTTATAGGGCTGATAAATTTATCTGGCTCTACCATAGCTAGATTTTCATGCTTTGATTGTATTCAGAGCTGACCTTTGACCTCTGCTGATAAACTTGCACCTTTCCTTCTCAACAATTATGAGTTGCACTTTATCGATGTTTCTCAGACGAGCGATGTACTCCTAAAAACATAAATCTTTAAGGTAGACTCACTTTTTGGGTTACAGTCTATTTTCAATTCTAGTTTTGTACACTACTTACCCAGCCACAATTCCTGATATTGGCTTTTAGTTTTTATTGCTGCCTTTTAAAGATTAGAAAACGGCAACATAATTTACTACTTTCTATACAGTTATCCCTTCAAAAGTTTCAAGGACGACAATCGCTTTTAGTGAAACATTTTTTTCCATGCTAAAAGAGTTAAGCCTAGGAAGAGGGCGGCACCAGTACAGTGGGAATCTGTATGATCGGTAGATTCAGTTATTTAATGGGAAAGGTAGCAAGACTATAAAAAAGGTAATTATCTCATCATTGTTGTATGATCAACCTATAATTGGCATTAGTAGTTAGAATAAGTATACCTATGTGGTTAGGTTAGGGTGTCAGGTTGGCCTGGTGGTAAGCGCCTTTGACTATCAACCATGGGGTTGTTGGTTTGAGTCCTACGTAATGCCAGTCTGACAAAAAGCTCTCAGCAAGTTTTCAACCCTAAATGGCTGGGTCTTTCGGATCTAGACCATAACTTGGATAACCATACCACATTGAAAACGTTGGCACGTTAAAGATCCACCTCTGTCCTTCGCACATTGGGCAAGTTAAATGGCTACCTGGCTCTGTCAGACTGGACGTGTTGCAAAAGGCATCCCTTCTGGTTAATCTGACAGTTTCAGAAAAAGCCCTTGATAAGTGTTAGGACCACCCAAGGTAGCTTATAAAAAACTAATCCTGGTGATGTGTTTCTCTGCATCATCCAATCGTTGTCACTACATGACAGAAGCATACCATTATTATTGTATTATTACCTGCGTGGTACTCTCTACTAGAGAGAACCTAACTGGGCTTTATCAATTCAAATTCATCTGCAGTGAGTGTTTCTGTAATGTCCAATAGTAGTCTCAGAAAGAACGCTTTCACACAAATTTTGTGAAGCAAAATAGTGTCAAATATATTCAAATTTTAACATTTTTATGGTTCAGAGTAGAAAAAACTCCTGGTCCATTCAAAGCTTGGAAACCCAGTAATAGTGTAAGTTTGTTAGTTTGCAAGTTTGTTCAGAATAATTTTAATTCTCATGGATACATTCTACTGAATGTTTTAAAATTCTAACCAGCGCTATTATTGTTGTTGGAGTGCACTGATTCAACCAACAGATAGGTAATAATACAACATATAATAACACATCTACCATTGGGATTTTCATAAAACTCTGATTTAGCCATTCAGTAGATAAATGATGAGATCAATATTTAAAAATGATCTAGTCTACAAGCTGACTGAACTTTTTGAAATTTTCTTATTGTCTTTAAACATTTTGATAAATAAGGATTGAGAGGTTGTAAGTTTAAAATTCTAAGAAAATTAAGAGCGTTAAGAAAAAGATTGCATAGCATGGAAACCAAACTCAGACATTCCAACTCCCTGCCAAACAGACTCCTATCTGCACCACTAAAGAAGAAATGAAATGGAAAAAATCTACATATATTATATATATGTTATTATGTAACCAAAAACATACATTATATTTTTTTTAGTTATATATATAATCAAAAATTAAATTATACATACAAAAAAAACACTGAGAGATATATACCGTAAAACATCTAATTGAGCCTTACCTCTATTTGAACGCCACCTTCATTTGACCACCACTTTGACATTGTTTGATCTTTATGAACCCATATTACCAACTGATCCGTAGAAAATTTTCCCTAAAATCATATTAATAATGAATCGCTTATATTAATAACAGTTAGTTCTTTCATTTTCCAATTCCAAAGCTTTTGGTTTTTTTAATCAAAACTTTAAAAGCAATGTCATAGCAATAATCAACAAAGCTATCAGGCTAGTAGTAGTTCTCTGTTTAATGCGGTCTTTCTACTTTGAAGTAACTTACATATATAAAACAACAGCTTAAATTTACAATGGTAGATGAACTTTCAAAGCAACGCTATGGAAAAAATTACTGTCTGAGGCTAATAGTGGTTCCTTGTTTAACACGGTCCTGATACTTTGAAGGACATTCATATAAAAACTGCATCGCAAGTTTTGGATCAGAGGTTACGTTTAGCGAGCAAACCTTTACGCGTTTCGTTAGCACTAAATGCAGTGTGTGAAAACTGTCAAAAAATGGTTTATACTCTAACATCGACCGGTTCAGCAGTGCAGAAAAAGAGTTGAGGTCAGAAGATATTGTGGAAAGTATTGGACAACTAAGAGATGTTCGTTCCATTGAAAACTACAATCAGAATGCAGCTATCTGGTCAAACAACGGAAATATTTTTGTTTTAAAAGTGTTAATTTTTGTTCCCGCTTGTAATACAAGTATAGTTCATTTATTTCACTTGTTCATAAATATATGTTTGTATCGGTTAATAGATTATTATTGTATAACTTATAAATATGCAGATTCATAGTATGTTACTTAATAGCATCTTTGTGGCTATCTTAACATGTCTTACAATAGATTTCTGCTAACTCCACTCATAACTCTTAACCTCACTTATATTGCACATAAAGAGCTAGTTTTGGCTGTAAACTGCAGCAAACATATTGGTGAGTGCAATGAGCTTTTATTCAACAATTTTACATCTAGATATAAAATGAATGTCTTTAAATTTAGATGAAAATAAAAATTTAAAATGCCAACAAATTGCAAAGAAGGAAACAGACTATAATATCATCTCAGGTCAAATGCAAGCAACAATATCAATTATTACAGATATTTCTCAGTTTTTTGATGCAAATTTATAAAGAGATTCTAAACAAGTTAGAGGTAAGTTAGCAGACTTATTGCATCCAAAAGGTTTACTATTGCTCAACCAAAAAAGACAACAAAATATAGGTGACATTTGCTTTGCCCATAATAGGGCTAAATTTATCATCCAAAAAGTGTGACGAGCCATTTGAAAAACAGACTGTCAGCGTCTATGCTAACGTCGCCTCCAATTGACCGCCACTATAAAAAGTTGAAAAATATAGTGACATGGCATTCAATTAGAGGTTTTGCAACGTTATATTATATTATATTAAATCTAAACAATTTAAAGTAAAAATAAGACATCAGTAAAGGTGTTTAAACATGAAATAATTAGCAAGAAATTGTTAAATGTAGTCTGTTCTATCACAATGATTGCAAAAAATATGAATTGATAGAAATATGATATACAAAATGAAAAACTAAAATATCATGAATAATATCAATGGAAAGTTGCTGTTGCTGAGGAAGATATCTTTGAAATTTTGCCGAGCATAATGCTAGTGTATCACTGAAGCACTTGAGGGTAAACAATGTTCTTCGTCTGACCGAAGGCGGGAGAATGTATATACCATTTTTACTGCCTACTCGGGATAGCGCAACATACAACTGTCCATGAGAAAAGCATGGTGTAAGGAGGTGAATGCCGACAGTTTTTAGTGTTTGACCTTGGGATTTGTTGATAGTCAAAGCAAATGACAGTCTAACAGGAAACTGAATACGTTTAAAATGAAATGGCACATTTGTCGGAATTAGTGGTATTCTAGGGATAAAAACTTGTTCACCCATTGCAGCTCCGGTAAGCACAGTAGCACAAATAAGATTTAGAGATAGATTTTCGATGATCAATCTTGTTCCATTAGAAAGTCTAGGTAAATCCAAATTTTGAAGAAGTATAACTGGGGCTCCAACGCATAGTTGAAGATTATGAGGAGGCATACTGGCAAGCTGTAAGGAGTTCAAGAATTCTGTAGGATAATTGACAGAGTCATTCTCTTCAACAACACAATCTATGCCAAGGAATGAAGTCGTAGTCCCAGGAATTTTTTCAAGAAGTAGTTGATTGATGTGGTCAACAGTGTCATTTTTAGGTGCCAGAATTACCCTTTCTTTCAGCCATTGGTGCTGAAGATAGTTTTCGTGAATATTTGGGTACACTTTTTGTAGTAAATTGTCTTCTGTGTCTACAATAAATCCGCAATTATCAGGTAGAGAGATTAGCCCATTGTTAACTGGTAGCTTTCCCTCACCGATATTTAAAAGTTGTGCAGAAAACTCCCCCAGAGCGTCATCTCCTCCCATATGCACTCTCATATTTGTCGTTAGTTTACAAACTCCGACACAGTGCCATATATAAAAATCCTTTAAGCAAGATTTGAGTTTATCAGCTGGAGTTCCTCTAGGTATGATCGGTAGGATTTGACAAAACTCGCTAGCAAAAAGTAGACATACACCACTCATAAGTTTGTCACTGTTATAAAGGTCTTTAAGCGTGCGATCCAGAGCTTCTAATGTTGCTTTATGTGCCATTGTGCATTCATCCCAAACATTTAATTTTGTGGTCTGTAACAATTGAGCCAATCCAGTACCTTTACGGATGTTGCAAACAGGAGTCTCCAGGCGTCCTATATCTAATGGTAGTTTAAACATGGAATGAGACGTTCTTCCACCTTCCAGCAACGTAGCGGCTATACCTGAAGATGCCAGTGCGACTTGTTGGCTAGATCTGATTTTAGCAAGCAAAAGATTGAGCAAGAAAGTTTTACCAGTTCTACCGGGAGCGTCCAAGAAAAAGATCGCTTCACGCTCATCATCCACAGCTTTTAAAATTTTTCCATAAACTAAATTCTGATCAAATGTAAGGTTTGGTTCAGTGCTGCTAACGAATCTATCTAACTTTGCCATGTCATAGTTGGTTTCTCGTAGCAATTCCGTCTGTGGAAGCAGCTCTAAATCTCTGCATGGCGATGTGAATTCGATTTGCCCTAGTCTTGTACCAGAAATGTTAATGACTTTGTCTTCTAATAAAATCAAAGCTTTGTTGAAAATTTCAGCTGTGAAATCTAAAGAGATTTGTGGTTGAAGTTGATTCAATTGTCTGCGTACATCATCACTCATGCTTTCTCTATGATTTAGCCATAATTGTTTAGGATCAGAAAGAGTGCAGCTAATAAGAATAACAGCAAACAGATTACGCAACCGAGAAGGCGAATCTGAAACTGAAGCTTCCTGAAGAGTATTGTGCCACTGTCTGTCATCTTCTAGTAATTCTCGTTTGAGACATGCCTCCTTAAATGTTGAGCAAACGATTCCATCGACAGTTCGAAGCTGTTGAAACTAAGTAGGTCCTGTAAATTTGTGTAGTAAAGTGCGCAAGTGAAAACATTCTGTATTTGTTGGATGGACAGTATATACTCTTCCCAGCGCATCTGATGCACGTATGTGAGGCCAGTTTTCAACAACTTTTCCTTGTTTTCTAGATTGCCACTTTTTCTGTGCTGTCCATGTGTAGTAAGTAGGCATTTGATGATATAGTAGAGTTTGAGCAAACTCATCGTTTTGGCATGCTTTAAAAATTATGTTAAAGTAGTCCTTGGTGGTTCTTGTGCACAGTGTTCGATGTTCTCCTCATTGAAGTATACTCGCTGTCCATTTTCCAGATGTACACTAAGGTGTGTTACTGCAGGATGTCTCTGATGAACTGGCAAACTTAAAATCCTCCAAACAGCCTCATTGCTGGAAATATATCTACCAGTTTGAAAAGTAGTAACTTCATCCCTGTTATTTTCTATAGCAAAAGCTGCTTGATCACTACCTTTGTGAATGTATTTGCAAATGTATTTTATGGATTTACCTGAATGACAATATTCCACATTGAGATGGGTGTTGAAAATCTTCGATAGAAGAGGGCAGTATAACACAATCCATCTGTTGTCAATTTCTATTTCTGTACCACCACGTTGAATTATTGCAAAATGTCCTCCCATCCCTGGCATTTGTCTTCTATACTGTGAATACCCATCATCAGCAGTCAGAGTGTCATGAATTAGTGCTCGCGGGTATTGTTTGGTGCATTTCCCATCTTTCATACAGGGAGAAAGGCGATTGAGGTTGCCACATGGTCCATTTATCATTTGCTTGGTAACGATGCTGTACAGAGTTGGGTCCTCCTCGTTATCTGGAATTTCTGCAAATATTATTGAGTCGACCTGAAATGAGCGTATTTTTTCTATCAGCCATAGAAGGAGATGACAATGAGGCAGGCCTCGTTTTTGCCATTCAATTGAATAAATGAAACATTGAGCATCACCAAAATCCTTTTCCCTTGGTTAGCAAGTTGAGCAGTAGTTTCACTTTTAGCCCAAACGCTCTAGCTACAATGTCATGTCTGTCATGAGCTGCTTGCCCATCAAGGAGAGCTTCTTTGATATCCGTACATTTTGGATTGCACTTTAATGTTATAAATAGATCTTGCCTTCCATGTTGTCTGACATAGGTCATAGCATCTTGGACATACTCATGCTTGTATCGAGGGCTTTTAGTAAAGGAAGAAGGAAGAATGACTAATTGGCCGATGTTCTGTGCATCATCGTTTCGCATAGCGTCTCTTAGGTGAATGCAACTGTCAGCTCTAAGTCTTATTTGGTTATGTTTAATATAAGCCAATCTTTCACTTTCAATTTTTGCGTACATGTCTGTCAGAAATTGATGGAGCAGGTGTCTGCATCTGAGTAAGTGGTTTGATCCTGTGTTTCGTATCATTATCCTAAAAGCATAAAAATCCATGGCAGATACTGTCTTCCTTTGTGCTTCATTACCTGTGTTTGGGTCCACCTGCCTAATTGTAAGATGATATCCATCTTGTCCTTGCCAGTATATGATTGGGTACAGTAGCGCATCATAGGATATATGCGTTTCAGAAACTCTTGTAAGTCCTGATTGTCATTTGTACAACACGATATCTCTCTTATCAAAGTCCTGTCCTACAATAACAATCGCTGGTTCGTCTAATTCGGGTGCATTATATCTTCATTCATGTTCTCCAGCTGGCCACCTATCTGCACGAATTACAATTTTCAAACTGTCATCTGTTAGATTTTCCATGGATGTTTCAAAATCCTGAACGTAATTGTTGTAGCGGTGAAAAAAGTCTTGCAAATCATGGACGATGCAACGCCTGACGCCTGAGACATTTTCACATCTTTGATTTACTTCGTCATCAGAATTGCCCATGAAGAAAATTTGCAAAAACTTGTTGTTTTCGTTTTCAGCTGGCAAAAGCAATCTATGCAAGTGATATATCTGTTTTGCACTTTAAAAGTGGGCATAAAACTTTGCTCGCAAATTTCTCTTGAAGCTCCAAATGATGTCATCTGAAAACAATTGTTATATTTGCAAATGTTAGATAGAAAGTGGCAAGAATATGCATTATCTCCAATCATTAAACTTTGCAATGGTTCAGGGGTACAGTAATGACTGGTATTTTGACTTTTCCATTATCGCAACACATGCCTGGAGCTTCGTCCTTCCACTTGAGTGCTTGACAATGGTGAAAAGTTTTATTCATATTTCCTATTAAACAAAAAGAATCACTCTCATAATTAAAAGAGCAGTCGTATAAAAATGCTGCATTAAACTTTTCTCTCCAAGATGTGCATCTTCTTGCAGCAATCCTCTCTTGATCACACACTTGTCTTTGAGCTCGTTGTTCATCAGTCTCTAAAGATCTTACAGTTTCAATCTGCCCTCGATTACACGCTTGTCTTTGTGCGCGTTTTTCTTCAGTCTGTGATGCTCTCTTTTCTCTAGCCTTTGCTAAGCGTTCATTTTTTTGCTGCTCAGTTTCCAAGGCTTTAGCAGCCATTTTTCTCAGTCTGTTTTTTCTAAGTCTTTCTTCTCTTTCCTGTGATGACTCACTGCAGGTTCTTTTCTTTGGAGGCATTAGACAATGTGTAACTTTTGAGAAAACATGTAATAAACAGATTATTAAAAAACGTAAAGAATGTAATAGGAGAATGTAAATCTAGATATATATTTCTCAAAATATATATCTAGATTTACAAATGTCTGAGTAAATATAAAATATTGAAGAATAACTGACACTTATAATGTTACACGATAAATCATACAGTAAATCTTACAAAAAATCTAACAGATAATTTTACAGCAATCTTACAAATATTTGTTGTAAAATTAATTACGAATTACTAATGTTAATAATAGAGATTAGAAACTTAATAAGAAATAATAACGGTGTATAAAAATGAATAATGTTGAAACCTCAAACACAATACTCAAACTATGTTTAAAAAAGGCAAAGTGAAATAATAACAATAATGAAACAAACTTTAAAAACTAATATTATAAACGTATATAATCTGTACAAAAATCATCAAAATTATAGTTCGAGATAATTTACTAAAAAGGCTTTCAAAAAAGATGAAGAAGCATCGCGTTGCATATACTTAGGTCCCAGAATATTTCCGAATAGTAGCATCCTAATTCGTGGACGCAAGGCTAAAATAAATAGCACACGTGTATCCGTTAAATTCGTCGTGAGTTAAAATGCGGTTTTAATGGCAATGTTTAAATAGCTTTTTTTAGCAAAGCTAGTTTATAGTTTGCATGCGCATAGCGTATCTGTTGTATGAGAATGTATATAAAAACACACTCGGGTTTACAAAGGCGTTATAGCTCAGTGGTAAAGCATACGGAAACGGTATACAGAATAGCCTGAAAAAACCGTTGTGAGTTCGAATCTATCAGATGGCATAAAATCAAGATTTTAAGATCTATAGCCGGATTTTCGACGAACGAACAAACGACACACAGACTTTGAGAAATATAGATACATGATATGAAGATGGAATGGTAAAATGGTACCTGTTGTTAAATAAAAATAAATTTTCTGCGCAGAGACTTTGATTATCCGAGCATTGCCGGGCATTCAACTAGTATATAAACATATATATATTATATATATAATATATATAATATATATATATATATATATGTTTATATACTAGTTGAATGCCCGACATTGCTCGGGTAATCGAAGTCTTTGCGCAGAAAATTTATTTTTAATTAACAGCAGGTACCATTTTACCATTCCATCTTCATATCATGAGAAAACTATTTCCTTGCAGTCTGAATAAATTAGGAGAGAAAATAAAACAACTGTAAAGGTTTTCAAACTTTATCAAAAAACTGAAACTTTTACACTTCATATCATGAGAACAATTTTTTGTGCAGGTCAAATAAATTAAATAAAATAAAACAACTATAAAAGAGTTTAAAGTTAAATGTAAAATAATTAGCGAGTAATTGCTAAATTAATTCTGACAAGTAGTTTAAGGTTGTTTCCTTGTTGATAGATTCATAATTATGACATAATTTCTCTTACTTTATTCTTTGATGAACACTTCTACGTGTAAATATCATTTTATTAATAATTCTTGATGTTCCATCATCATGCTTTTTAATTCTGTACTAAAAGGTTATCAGCTTTCTAAAAAATGTTTTAATTCTCCTCCTGAACTGTTTAGTTACGTATTATACTATCCTCATATTTTTAAAGTCTATATGGTTAGTTTATTCAGAATGTTTTTGACTCTCAAAAACCGTAGCAATAATAACTGCTATACTAAACATGAACTCGTAACTATTTCTTTGAAGGCCTCGGTTACCATCATGTTTCAGATATAAATGCAAGTGTATTTTGTTATAATTATTATTTTAGTAGCTACAATGGCTGATTTTTGAGACCTCCAAAAGCTACACAATACCATACAGTTTTATAAAGATTTAACAGTTAAAAGCTATAAAGCTCAGAAAGCCCTTAAAAACGTTATAATCTGTATGAAGCAGTTAATTATTTTGCAACAAAATAATGCCAAAGTTTTTGTGATGCCAAAGAGCAGTCTCACTGCAAATGCTTTCACACAAATTTTGCGATGCGAAATGGCCTCAAATCTATTCAGATTTTTACGTTACGATGATTTGGAGTAGAAGAAATTTCAAATCCATTTAAATTCAATAGACTTTTAGTTGATAGATTTGTAATTATGACATAATCACTCTTACTTCATTCCTTGATGAAGAATTATACTTCTATATGAAAACATCCTCTTATTAATAATTATTGGTGCTCCATCATCCTGCTTTCTAACTACATACTAAAAAGTTAATAGCTCGCTAAACAACTTTTTTAATTCGCTTTCATATCATACCACTGTCATAATTATTTTTAAAGTTTATATGGTTAGTTTCTTAAGAATGTTTTTGACTCTCAAAAACCACTACAATAACAAGTGCTACACTAAATATGAAGCCATGAGTATTCACTTGAAAGCCTCAGATATCAGCATGTTCCAGATATAGAAACAGGTGTATTTTGTTATAAATAACATTAGTAATTAGAACAAAAGATGTTTTGTGAAGGCCTCCTAAAGGTACCCATTATTAAAGCCTCCTAAAAGTACCCATTATTATACAGATTAATAAATATTTAACAATTAAAAGCTATAAAGTGAAGAAAGCTCTTACAAGCATTATAATCTGGATGAAGCAGCTAATTATTTTGTAGCTGTAACAAAATTTTATTTCGGTTTCTAGCCTTGGCTGAGGTGGCAGTCAGAATCATCCTGAAGAAGTCTGGTGAGTTACTGTTTTTACTTCAACAGAAGTAAATATTGAAGTGATTAAAAAGATGATAGTTAACCTTCACACATATACATTCTGTACATTCATAAACAATTTCTGACAACTACAGTAACTATAGCAAGTAGCCTTTATTAAATTATTATTAAATTAAATTACTTAAAGTATTAAACTTAATTACTTTAGTAGTTAAACTAAGAGCAACTCGGAATTTAACTGTTAAAGTCTAAATGAGTTTGCATAGAGTCTTGGGACCTAACTTTCAAGCAAGGTACAATTAATCAGTAACATTCTTTATCAAAATGTTTAGTAAACAAGCAATCAGTGCAATAATATGTAGTACTTCTACACCATTATCTTGTTATACAGTTATTAATTGTAGTAACTACTATGATGAAATATTAATGGAGACATACGATGGCTGATGGCAATGGTAAGTACACTAGTTTCTAGTTAATTAAATATTTTAGCTTTTTGTACAACTTTGACAATTTATGTTGTTCTATTTGCTAATTGATTGAATATAGTTAGTTTTACTGCTGCCTGTTTGCTTTTAGAGCATTTTAACTGAGAGTAAGTTTAGTCAATTTTTAATCTCGATGTTTGAACTGTGATCAAGTTTTGTCGATTTTAATTTTGAAACATCCTGGCAGTCAGATCACCTCAAACATAAAAAAACAATCGCAAATGATAAAAAGATGACACATTCTGACGAAATTTACTTTCACCTTTTTATTTTCAGATTTATGTTTCCCTACAAGGTGTCCTGAAGACTGCTATGAATGTGCCTTTGACGCTATCAATGGATGTATATGTGGAGGTATGATTTGCATATTCCACACATTCAGTTAGGTGTTTAAAACCTCTCTACATTTTTGTAGAGAAAGTCAAAATAGTTTAATATTTTGTTAAGTAATATAAAAGCATATATATTTGTATATAATAATATAAATATATAATATTATATATTAAAAATATATAATAAATATAAAAAATCTTGTTATAATTCAGGTTTAATATAAGATAAAGTATTTCCTTTAAAGGTACAACAATATGTATTTAATTTGCATTCAGCTAGCTTATGATGTCAGAGTGCGCGTGTGCTAATTGTGCTAAAGCAAAAAGGCTCAACCAAGTTTCTCTCTTTATTCTTCAAAGAAACAGACCCCTCTAGCGCAATGCAAATGAGTATATATATTTTCCAATAAGTATATTTTAATACAGTTAAATATGCCATAAACAAATAATTAACTACAGTGTGTGATGTTCAGATGCTTTGATCTTCATCGCTTCCCTGGCTCCCTTTGTATCTTCCACTTTTTGTTTGGCTCCAACTCTTGGTAGCATGGCCGACTCGGCAACCGACCTTTGTAAAGTATTTCCGAAGGTCCTTATTTATTCATTTTTTTCTAAAACTAACTTGTGTCAAAAGAATGTTGTTATTTTCTAAATATTTGCATATAGGTAACTTTCCCAAAGATTTTACTAATACTGTCATTATAAATATTGGTCTATAATTCGATAAAAGCTTTGGTGAACCCTTCTTAAACAAAGGTTTAACCTTTGCTTTTTAAGGCTATCAGAGATTATAACTAATTATAAGCTAGTATTTATAGTATGAACTAGAGGATAATCTATAGCAAGTGCTCCAATTTTCACAAACTTTGCTAGAATTAAATCTAATCTTGTAGCTTTATTTGCATTCAGTTTATGCAACAAATCCTCAACATAATCCTCACCAACACTGCTAAACTAAAACTCCAGGTCTGTTGGTAGCAGACACTCATTTTCCACTTAGCCTGAAGGCCAGAGGTGTTACTAAAGGCAAGTAAATTGACATACGAGCTCAGTCTCGGAACACATTAAGCTCGTAAGTTGAAGTATGACTGTAGTAGTAATATTGTTACTAGTATTATTTAAATACTCTGTATGGTTGTCAAATATTGTAATAAGTTTTTTTAATTGCAGAAAAACTATGTTTAAAGCTTAAAGAACTTAGAAGAACGTGGGCACAAGAATTCCTGTATTCTGATCTTGTCACTCATTCAACTATACATAACTGCTTTCTTGGTTCTCTTGCAACCCATTATCAAGATCCCGAAATAACTCCAATCACCATTTATACAAAGATCAGAAAGGAAGCCAGAAAAATGGCCAAATACTACGGAGTTTTCCTTCCAAACGGTGAAAGGGATTTAGCCTCTATGATAAGCCGATTTGAAAAGAAAGGTGACTATGACGAGCTTTACTCCCATCTGGCAGCAGTGATTGATATTGCTGAAAATGCTCTTGGTAAAGAGATTATAGTGTTGAATGGTGAAGGTGAAGTAGTGTCTTTTGGGAGAGAGGAGAAGAAAATCACTAATGAGTCAATTGTGATCATTGATTTTGGCG
The DNA here is from genome assembly GCF_963576615.1 of Watersipora subatra. Lineage (NCBI taxonomy): Eukaryota > Metazoa > Bryozoa > Gymnolaemata > Cheilostomatida > Watersiporidae > Watersipora > Watersipora subatra. The sequence continues at coordinate 46,880,285 of NC_088713.1, forward strand.
AAGACTTTTGTGGCACTCGCATAACTCAACATTTTGTCTAGATGCCTTGGCCTGTTATGATAATCAAACTATAATATACCTCAAGCAATCTAATAAAAACTATACTGTATCTGAGTTTGCATGGTTGACAGTTAGTATATGAAGCAGCCTTTACTGGTGACTCATAATAGTCTGTATTTTAATTGGGTTGAAAAAAATATGAACTACAAAAATCTATAATATATTTTAGCATGCCACAGAGCAAGTAAGCGTAGAAACATGCCATATAATTGTATATTGCCATTAAATCCTGTAAAATTAACCCTTTCGCTAGCGAGTGCTTATGGCTAGGAAATCTCTAGCTCACCAATTCAATTACGAAAGTGATTTGAGCTTTTGACATCACTGCATAAAACCTGCAATAATGTACACCAAAATTTTGGTAGACGCATAAATTAACATGCACACAAAAGCTGAGACATTTTCCATAAGCTGATAATGTTTTATGTAAATAGTTTGCAAACTTTCACAGCACAATTTCTCAGTTGCTGAAGCTATGAATTTTTATTTTAATACGCTAATTTCCGCTCACTAATTACACTCGTTCATCACCATTTTCTATTTTGATGAAAGTCCAGGAAGGATCTGAACGCCAACTTCTCCTCGAGGAAGAAGAACACCTTTGCTATGGCACCCGCCAGCACGAGGCTCTGGCACAGCTGGCTCTCTTTCAGGATATTAAATGAAAACCATAGTTGTCAGTGGGAGGAGTGTGTGGTGGACTGTATGTGACAAGCCAGAGCAAGAACCGAGCCAAACCCAACCAAGTTGAGCCAAACCAAGCTGAGCCAAGCCAAGCCCATTCCAAACAAGCGAAACAAGAGGCGAGGCTCTCCGCTATATAAGCGGGAATGTTCACAGAAGAGAGCAGAGCTGTCTTCACCTGTATCATAGACTGTTGCATGATATGCATTGTAACCACTTATGATTGAAACAGAAATACATATCTATACTGTTCACACCGAGTCTCATGCATATTGGTGGGGTAGTAAAGGGCAGTGCACAAAACGTTTACAATATTTCCTTTGAAAGCCTATATTACAATTGTGTTTCAGATATAGAAAAATGTATATTTGGTTGCAATTATTAATTTTCAACTATAAAATAATTTTTATCTAATCTCTAGATGATAGAAGAATAACGTGGGCTCAAGAATTCCCGTATTTTAAACATGGCACTCATCCAGCTATACATAATATAGCTTGTTTGATTCCCTCACGGCCCATTATCAAGATACTGAAATAACAGCGGTCACCATTTATACAGAGATCAGCGGAGAAGCCAGAAAATGGCCAAATACTACGGAGTTTTCCTTCTAAATGGTAAAAGGGATTTAGAGTCTATGATCAGTAGATTTGAAGATGAAGGTGACTATGGAGAGCTTTACTCCCATCTGGCAGCAGTGATTCAATTTGCTGAAAATGCTCTTTGTAAAGAGATTATAGTGTTGAACAAAGGAGGTAGAATAGTGTCTTCTGGGGAGAAGAGAAGAAAATCACTAATGAAACAATTATGATCCTTGATTTTGGTTATAACTTTTGTGGCACCCACTTTTCTCAAAATTTTGTCTAGTTGCCTTCTCCTGTTCTGATAATCGAACTATAATATATCTCAAGCAATCTGATAATAATTATACTGTATTTGAGTTTACAGTGTTGAAAGTTAATATATGAAGCGCCTTTACTGGTGTCTCATCATAGCCTGTTTTTTAATTAGGATTTAAAGCAGTAGAAGCCAAAGAAATATATGACATAGTCTAGCATACTGCTGACCAAATCTTTCTGTATTAAAAGCCATGTCTGTCTGTTTGTCTAATGCCACGCTGAAAGCGTTAGGAAAAAAGATTGTGCAGCACAAGAATAAAATCCTGATATACGGATTCCAAGTGCTACCATCTTCATCACTCAACAACCTTTCAACATCTAAGAATATTTGTGCACACAGTTATTACACATGATGATTTCTCACAGCACACTAGACTGTAAGTATGCTTGTATAGCAAAGAAAAAGAGTTTACAATTGCATACGTAGATTAAATCCGATAAGCTGAAACGTAGTTCATTAACCATATCTAATTTTATGAAAGTTTTTGTTTGAGCTTTACTTTATCCTTTAGCTAGCCATATTTTTATTCCCATTTTGTCAACCAGGGCAAAAAAGGCAGTGAGAGAACTTACAGATGTGTATGTAGAATAAATGTTATTGTGGTTGACTGTTATCTCAATGGTAATGTGGTTCATTAATCAATAAGTGTTTATATAATCAATTATCTTTATAAATGTTTGATTAATTGCTTTTAATTAATCCATTAAATACTTGTATTCTCAGAAGTTACACATTATCTAATGTCTCCAAAAAAGAACCTGCAAGTACATGTATTTTCCGAGCAATTTTGGGTATTCAGCTAATATTTCTATATTTCTGTAAAATGTTTAATATAATTATAATATATATTATAATGAAAATTAATAATTATTATAATTACATATATAATTAAAATAATTTTTAAAGATTATTGTGTAAGCATCTCTTTATGCTCTGCTGAAACACACAAACAAATCAATGGAATGCTCTAAAAATCTATTCTTTGTAAAATTGCTGAAAACTACAGTATATGAACAAGAGGTACTTTGGCAATTTGGAAACAAAGTTGTAGTCGAACATTTATAAGTTCCTCTGTTGTCTTACATCACTTTATATGACTTATATATTCAGTTGACCCTACAAAGTGTTAGTTTGTTCAGAATATTCTTAGTCCTCTTGGATACAATTTACCAAAACATTGAAATTTCAAACGGAGCTGTTAACTGTTGTTTGAGTGAACTGAGCCAAAACACAGATAAATCATAATACAACATACAACAATACAGCTAGCTACCATTGTGATTTTCATAAGAATCTGGTTTAGCCATTCAGCGAATAAAGGGTGAGTTCAATGTGGAAAAATGAGCTAGTCTGCAAGCTTATTGCATTTTTTTGCTAAAATGTCTAGAAATCATTTTCTTTAAACTCACTTGGAATAAAGATTGAAAAATGGAAGCTTAAAATATCTGTTAGATCTTTGTGGTATATAATCAACAAATTTATCCAATTATTTGTTTAGCCTCCAAATTTTAGCCTCAATTATCAGTATATAATTGGTTAATAATTTTAATCATTTGGACATGTTAATATACTTTAACTATTTTCAGGCTATCAACATTAACCGCTATAAACTTAAATGTTAACACAAAAATATATCTGCACAGTTGTCTTTCTGACTTAACTTCAAAACAGTATGCATTAAGATGAATCTAGCAAGTAACCATTTGTGCAGCAGAGCAAAGTGTATAGCTTTTTAGTTTCCATGATATGCTTTAACTTTTAAAAATATTCTGATGATTTGGCCATCGTAATATCTTTGTATCTCTGACCCGATTCAATTTTGGCAATGTTCTTTGCTAAAATATGTTTCGAAAGTTGAAAACTTTGTTCTGGTTTAATGGATTAATATACGCTAGCTACTGGATAAAATGATAAAGTAGAATACAATGCACTCTCAGGATACGAGTTGATTCGTTCCAGGGTTGCCATCGTATGGTGAAAAAATTGTATGTAAGGGTAGATATAATTATATAATGCAAATATCTCCTGAAAAAAAAGTTTTATATAAGTGCTGTGCATATTGAAACTTATTAACAAAGTAGTACGTTAACCTTACTAACTATAGTTACCTATGTACAGTAATTTTATTATATTTAGGGAATTCATTGGTTAAGATCTCCACTAAAGTGTAACTTTAGTGGAGATGTAAGCAAGCAAGAGATCAAGCAATGACTATGAGCAGTACTACGTACCATAAAAAGTTCTAACTTTCAAGACAGAAGTACATATAACAAACTTTGAGTTTACCTCTATTAAGTTTAACTTGCTAAACACACACTTGAAGCTAAATTTTAGTATTTAAAAATCATCAAGTTCAACTTCGTAGAGTGAGAACAATGTATACCAGGGTAGTCGTAATCTGAGGGTGAACGGTATTAGATATCTTGGGTCTTAGGTATTAAATTCTGACTAGAACTTGAGCTCATTTGAGTTACTTTAACAATACTTTTTCAGCCTACATTTTGTTATTGCTGATAGCTCCGCCTCTCAATCTAGATGTTTTTTTGAAGAGTTGTACAATGGTTTTAAACATTTTCATGTGTTATTGACTTTGTTGGGAATATTTGACTAAGCTTTGTACTTTAAACAATGAAGGTTGTATTATACATGGAGTATTAATTATAGCTTTCGTTGTAGGAATGATAAAAACGACAGATATTCAACAAATTTAGTTTGCAAATTTTCAAAGATTTAGAAAAGCAACAAATGCTGCTGATAAAACCCATAATATGAAATTAGTTTGCAAAGCGTTATGGTGGCTGATATCTCATATGTTATGTTCAATAATAGAATGCGGTATTGCATGAATGCAAAAATAACTATACTTTGTAATTCTCAAGTTATAATAAGAGTTAATCTATTGTTACAGCTTATTTGAGCCTAACGAGTAGACAATTAACCTAAACTCCATCAGGAAAAGACACAAATTCAAGTTGCAAATGTAACAAGTAGATTAAAGTTTTGTTTCTTAGCCGATAGAATAATTATGAAACCAATCACTTTTACTTCATTCTTTGATGAACACTTTTACTTCTTCATGTAAATATCATTTTATTAATAATTTTGATGTTCCATAGTTCATAAGCATGTTTCATCATCATGCTTTCTAATTCTATACTAAAAGGTTATCAGCTCTCTAAACAATGATTTTAATTCTCCTACTGAGCTGTTTAATTACGTATTATACTATCCTAATAATTATCTTTAAAGTTTATATGGTTAGTTTATTCAGAATTTTTTGACTCTCAAAAACAGTAGCAATAACAACTGCTATATGAAATATGAACTCACAATTATTTTTTGCATGCTTCGGTTGCCATCATGTTTCAGATATAAATGCAGGTGTGTTTTGTTATAATTATTAACTTAGTAGCTACAATGGCTGATTTTAAACACCTCCAAAAGCTACACAACGCTATACAGTTTTATAAATAATTAAAAGTTGAAAGCTATAAAGCTCAGAAAGCTCTTACAAGCATCATAATCAGTAAAAAGCAGTTATTTATTTTGTATCGTAACAAATTTTATTTCGGTCTCTCATCTTGGCTGAGGTGACAGTCATAATCATCTTGAAGAAGTCTGGTGAGTCTGTTTTTACTGCAACAAAAGTAAATATTGAAGTTGCTACAAAGATGATAGTTAACCTTCCCACATTAATATTTATATTGAAAATAGTAGGTTTTCTTGCCATTGGTAAATTAATAGACTTTGAAAACTGCAAAAACTATAGCGAGCAACCTTATTAAAGGGTTCCTGATCACTTACAATTCTAAGATTTACTCATAATATAACTGTTAAAGTCTAAACACGCTAGCACTAAACAAACTTTCAAGCATTGTACAATAAATCAGCAACATCTTCTAATACAATGTTCAGTAAATTAACAATCAGTACAATAGTATGTAGTACTTCTTCACTACTATCTTGCTACGCAGGTATTAAAGTAAAAACAATTGCTACTTCTTTCAAAACTTTGAGAATCTCTGGAGTTTTCATGAATAAAAACAACAAACCATTTACATTACAGGTGCAACAATCCCCTATGTTCAAATTTTGTGTTAAATATTCATATTTATTTTAGTGAATACTCTGATGGAATATCAATAGAGACATACAATGGCTGATAACAAAGGTGCGTACACTAGTTTCTAGCAAATCAAAGATCTAAGCTTTCTGTACAACTTTGAAACCTTACGTTATTCTATTTGCTAATTGATTGACTATAATTGGTCTGACTGCTGGCTGCTTTCTCTCTGAGTGTTTTAACTGAGATCAAGTTTTGTTGATTTTAATTTTGAGACATCCTGGCATTTAGATCACCTCAAATATGAAAAACAAAAAACAAATGCAAACGATGAAAAATATTGCTACACATTTAGTTACATGTTTCAATCTTCTCTACTTTTTTGTAGAGAAAGCCTAAATAAGTTATTCTTTTGTTTCGTACTATAAAACCTATTCACTCATGTCAATTTCAGGTTAGAGTCCAAATCTTTTATTTAAAGGTGCAGCAATATTGATATATATAAAAAGAGATATATGTATATATATATATATATAATATATATATATAATATATATATATATAATATATATAATATATATATATATAATATATATAATATATATATATATAACATAGGCGCTATATCACAAACTCAAAAGTTATCAGAATATTTAAAAACAAAGATAGGTAAGAGGCATCTACTGAAACAAAGCTGACAGTGTACTAAAAACTTTTACAATTGATGTCAGTTAAAAAGATATTTTACATACCAAAGCCAAATACATGGGCTACATTATGAACTGTAGTATTTAGTTGTTATAAAATCCTGAAGTGTTTCAGGAAGTCTAGACAGTTTTTCAGGTGTAGTTGAACTGATAATTAAGATAACAACAAATAGGACATAGTGACATCTTGGAACGTAAATATAGAACTAAAAGACATGTTTGGTTAAACCAAGAGTCGATATATGGGACAGTTATCAGTGAGGTTGTACCACAGCGGCTAGTTATAACTGATACTAATAGTATTACTAGTATTTTTAAGCAATCTGTATGGTTCTCAAATACCGTAATCATCTTTTTAACATTTCAGATAAACTATCTTTAAAGCTGAAAGAACTTGGAAGAACATTGGCACAAGAATGCCAGCCTTTTGAATCTGGCACTCATTCAGCTTTAGACAACTGCTTTCTTGATTCCCTTGCGACCCATTTTCAGGATCCTAAAATAACTCCATTCACCATTTATACAAAGATCAGAAAGGAAGCCAGAAAAATGGCCATATACTACGGAGTTTTTCTTCCAAATGGTCAAAGGGATTTAGAGTCTATGATAAGTAAATTTGAAGATGAAGGGGACTATGAAGAGCTTTACTCACATCTGGCAGCAGTGATTCAAATTGCTGAAAATGCTCTTGAGAAAGAGATTATAGTGTTGAATGGTGAAGGGGAAATAGAGTCTTTCGGGAGAGAGGAAAAGATAATCACTAATAAATCAATTGTAATCGTTGATTTTGGTGGAGATTTTTGTGGCGCTCACGTAGCTAAATACCTTGTCTAAGTTGCCTTTCCTTGCTCTGACTAATACCTCAAAAAATCTGATAAGAATTATACTGTATATGAGTTTACTTATTGAAAGTTAATATATGGAGCAGCCTTTACTGGTGCATCATTATAGTCTGTAATTTAATTATGTTACGAAAAATAAAATACTATGGGAATCTATAATAAAGTATAGCATATCACAGACCAAGTAAGCATAGAAAGATAACATATAATTGAATATAGACATTAAATTCTATGAAATTATATATAGTTCATTACGGATTTCCATTTCATTAAAAGTTCTTGTGTAGGCATCTTTTTATGCACTGGTAAACAAGTAATATAAACCAGTAAACGCCCATTGAAGTGTTGTTATAAACGCATTCTACGAAATAATTTAATTAACAATTAGTCATAATCAATATTTGTGATCATTATGAAATATAAAGGGTACAGAAATAGTCCATTTATTTGTACGGGTATTCTGGCACTCTAATGCACTATGAGAGATCTTTCTTTTTTGTTTCTTGCTCGCCCTCTCACTCACTCGCTCTCTCCATTTCTCTCTCACTCACTCGCACTCTATCTCTCACTCGCCCACTCTTTCGCTTTCTCACCCGCCATCTCACTCACCGTTTCACTTGTCGCCTCACTTTTCCTCTCTCTCGCCCTCTTTTTTGCCCTTTCTCTCGCGCCCTTTCTCTCGCCCTCTCTCATGCCCTCTCACTTGTCATCTCAGAGGTCTCCTAACTCACCCTCTCACTCGCCTCCTCACTCACCTTCTCACTCACCTTCTCACTCACACTCTCATTCACCCTCTCACTCACACTCTCACTCGCCCTTTCACTCGCCCTTTCACTCGCCCTCTCACTCGCCCTCTCACTCGCCCTCTCACTCGGCCTCTCTCTTGCCCTCTCTCTCGGCCTCTTTCTCGGCCTCTCTCTCGTCCTCTCTCCCGGCCTCTCTCTCAGCCTCTTTCTTGCGCTCTCACTCACACTCTCTCTTTATTTCTTTTGCTTAGTCCCACAAAGGTTTGGTCATCGTGGATGATAAAAATGTTCACACTATCCTCAACCCATTCGTGTTGGCATCAGCAAATAGTCCGTGATAGAGGTTTCATTTTTCCGTTTGGATTTTTGTGAACAAATATTTTGTTTTTGCATGATCAAATCAAATACTAGTCCTGCAGTGACTAACATAAATAAAAATTAACCAATCATGCTAGCATAACCTTTAATTACCATCGCTGAAATGATTCACATTGTACAGGTAGTCGTTTACACTGGGGGAAACATCGAAAAAAAGTTTGACAGCTACAAATGTTGTCGACGTATCCGCATTGCTTCATTGATGCCAGCAGTTTACAGCTCTCATAATTGTCGATAAACGCCAAAAGGACACTGTAAGTGTATAGTGTGAACCAGCCTTGACCATGACTTCAGGCAGGCAGATGGATGAACGGACACTCCTCGTGTTATATTATTATACAAATTGGACTTCTAACAGTATCGTAATAAAATTAGCTATCTTATTTTCTCAACACGTGTCTGTGTGTAGGATAAAGGTCAAATACAATCTCATAACACTTTATTTTATTTATCTTACAACACTCATTCTGCTTGTATAAAAGCATTCCTGAGATCTGGTTGACTGTCACCCTACGACGTATATATTGAAGATAGTTTTGCTAGTGGGACAACAATCTGAATGTGGCACAATGTTTATGGAACCATTGGAAAGAGTCAACAAGATTTTCTTCTTAATATTGTTACAATACATTATGTTATCTTGAAGTGTTGATTCTGGTTTGCCATTGACATCCTTTTGATTCATTAAGTGTCTATGAGTCTTTCATCCCGAGAAAACATAAGTGTTTCCTTATGTAATTAATTGTTGTCATAGCGACGTTGTTCTGGGATTTCAATGTTTTTTTATAAACGGTGCATAACCCTGTGTTTCAGAGTCATTAGTGTGCAAGGTAGCAAGTCATCAAGAGTATAGTACAATAAAGTCCAAAAAACTGCGAGCTTTTCTCTTAATTGATTTAAAGATAGTTGATAGTTTAACTACATCGCACCCAACTATCCCATGTGCATAACTATCCAAAGTATATATCCATTATACTCCAATACTTTTATTGGTTGTTGTTTGTCTAACAACGTCTGGAAAAAAAATATCAGTATTAGTACTAACATTTTTGCCTATGAAGCCTGCACACTGAGCATCTTCTTTAAGGACAGGAGTCGAGGTTGAAGGCTTGTTGCACTTTCAATTTGTAAAGGTTTTGTGCAACCTTCACTTTCCTCTACTAGTACAAGATTTGGTGCATGAGTTTATACATACATTTGTTGCTTAGTTCATAAGTTGTGCAAGAATGCTTAATAGTCTGGTGGCCACAGGGCATTTTTGTGTCGTTTTTTTGCCAAGGTGGCACGACAATGGGGTATAACGAATCTTAGGTTTAATGGATAGAATAAAGCATTTCATAACTTTTTTATTATACCTATCGGAATTATTCTTGTCAAGCAGTGATTATTTGCCATTAAAAGATGGGTAGAAATACATAAATGAGATTTCCCTTGCGCCATGCGCACTTAGCCAAATCAGCCAATCAGCTAGGTAAACATAAATCTATGCATTTATTTAACACGGGGCGTATTTGCTTTCACCGATAACATTTGTGCCCTTAGTCTGTTTCCGCTGTTCTCCGTTAGAAACTGCCGTCTACGTTGGTTAGTAGTCGCAAATTTAGTATCTTCTATTTAAATTGATTACCACAGCTAGCTATTATCGGTTACATAATTCATTATAATCAAGTTTTACATGCTGAGAAGTCAACAAAGCTTTACTAACGGAAAAAAGCGATAATCCAAAGTTTTTATGAGATGTAGAGCACCATCTACAAACAGTCAGATCGCAACTCGCAGTGTTAGTCGTATGTAAATGCCACACTGAATGCTTGAGGAAGATTGCTAGTGAGACGAAATAACTAAGAGCTTCTCAAGTTGCAAAGAATCTCAAACCCCTAAAAAAAAACCAAGGTGAGATGATAGCAAACTCATTTACCTAATATTTATGATTAATTATTCAAAGTGTTGCAGGTTCGTATGCATATATTTGTCTGTAAGGCTTGACTGACTAACAATAACTGATTGAGTACCAAGATACAAGAATTTATCATGCAGAAATAGCCGTTGTACAAACATTATTATCTGCCGCAAATGGTCCATTGTAAGCAGGTATATAAACATTGCAGCAATGTGGATGTAATAATAGCCCACAAAAATGACACTAATAAAAAACACATTCAAAGCTATACAATAGGGATAATGGGATTCCAATAAGGCATAATACAGGTGTCTGCAAAAACCCTTATATTATTACAAAACCTGTGACACCTCCTTTCCCATAAATTCAAGCAGTGAAGCAATGGTTATAATATGCGTGATTACTAATACACATATAGCAAGCTATTTAGAGGTTCATACGACAAGCAGGCAGCCCATTTTAATACAAAATATAGTCTTTAAATTTTCCAGGTTTCCGTAGAGTACGACCTGACCTAGATTGTGGCACTGTCACCACCCCAGAAGGCTCCAAAGTGCAGGGGGCTGCTGACAAAGCATGAGTTTGAATGTTAACATTCTGATTTGGCACAGAACTAGGAGTTGTGTGTGCACGTACCTTAGTTCCAGCTGCTGGCACAGCACTGGGCAGCGACTTGCTAAATATTTTAGTTGGATGTTCAACACTACCTAACCTGATATCCTTCCTGTTCCTACGAAATATCTGTCCACCCTCTACCTCAATTGCGTATGATCTCTCGCCTACCACCTCTACAACTACCCCTGGGATCCATTTGCCTTGAGCAGTTTTGAAGTAAACCTGCTGGCCTAGTTTGATGGTTGTTTTGCTTGGTCCACTGTGCCTATCATGGTGGTATTTTGACTGACACTGCCGAGCTGCCAACTTTTTGCGCACATCAACCAAGTCATAGCCTATAACCTTGTAACTATCAACAGATTCTGGCATTCTTTCGCGCAGCTTACGGCCTTGCAACAACACAGCTGGAGAGGGCAACTCCTCACTGATAGGAGTATTTCTAAGTGCAGTTAAGCCTGGATACCAACTCTTGCCCTCAGCCTGACATTTAGTCATCATAGCTTTCACTGTGCCTACTACTCTCTCCACTTGCCCATTTCCTGAAGGATGGAGAGGTGAACTGGATTTGTGCTCAATGCTATTTCCCTTGCAGAATTCTGAAAATGCCCTAGAACTGAACTGTGGCCCATTGTCTGAAACAATTTGTGCAGGTGTGCCAAAATCACTAAATATTTGTTGCAGTGCCAAGATAACAGTTTTGCTTGACATGTTTCTAGCTAATTGCTTTATTATTGGCCACTTACTCAGATAGTCAACAGCTAGCAGATAGTCTGCTCCATTCAAGTGGAATATGTCAATACCTATTGCCTCGAATGGATAGTCTGGCACTGAGAATGGTATCAAAGGCTCTTTTCTCTCATTCCTCTCAGCCTGGCGACATGGTTCGCATGACATGCATTTCTCTTCTATCCTACGTCTCAAACCAGGCCAAAACACTGATTGTGAAGCCCGCTGCACTGTTTTTGTTGTACCCTGGTGAGCTGTGTGCAATGACTCCACAACCTCGTCGCGCAATGCAACAGGTATGATCAACCTTGAACCATAGAAAACCACACCATCAAGAGTAGACAAGTTGTGTCTCAAGTTCCAGTAAGGCATTGCCATTGCAGCGCAACTTTTCTTGCATGTAGGCCATCCATTTTCTACGTAGCGCTTAACCACTGCTAATTCCTTGTCACTACTTGTAGCGCGTTGATACTTGCTCATCACATCAGCTGATCTAATTACTACTTCACAAACAGACAATAATGGATCAACCTGTAGGTCATCATGGAGGTCAGTGCCCTCACGGCAAGCTCTAGACAGAGTATCTGCCAACACCATTTCTGCCCCTGGCTTGTACTTTAACTCGACAGTAAGTGGATACGATAACAACTGTAGGCGCATAGCAGCAAGTCTGGGAGACAAGCCGTTGATATCTTTCTTCAGCAATCCAATGAGTGGAAGATGGTCAGTCTCTACCACTACTTTTTCACGTCCCCAACAATAATATTTGAACCTGCTGCAAGCAAAAACAATAGCCAAAAGCTCTTTTTCAATTTGGCTGTAACGCTGCTGACAATCAGTCAAAGACTTAGCTGCAAACTCTATTGGCCTCCCGTCCTGCATTAGAACGGCACCTAGGCTATGAGAAGAACTGTCTGCTGACAATACTATGGGCTTAGACTCATCATAAAATGCCAGTGTTGGTGCTGCACTTATGAGCTCTTTGATTTGGTTGAATGATTTCAATTGTGGGGATTCCCAAATGAATTGTGCATGTTTCTTGCTGATCTCTCTCAAGGGGTGTGTGTGTTCGGACAAGTTTGGAATGAATTTTGACAAGTAGCCAACAAATCCCAAAAACCTTTGCACTGCTTTCTTATCTTCTGGCACAGTCATGTTTTTTACTGCTTCGACTTTTGACTTACATGCTCGCACCCCCTCAGCAGTTAGATTGTGGCCCAAATATTGAATAGACTGTTTCAACAAGACACATTTTTCTGCATTCAATGTAATGCCTAGCCGCATACATCTCTCTAGCACTTTCCTAAGCCTTACGTTGTGCTCATCTACTGTTGCAGCATGTACAAGAATGTCATCAATGTAAATTTCCACCCCTTCAAGACCCGACAATGCATCTGCCATGCGCTGATGGAATAACTCAGGTGCATTGCTTACACCCATGGGTAGCCTTACATATCTATACTTGCCAAATGGAGTGACAAAGCTAGTCAATTTTGAGGAATCATGATCTAGTTGTATTTGATGGAACCCCTGCTTAGCGTCTAAAGTGCTAAAGTACTTGGACCCTGAGATCCTGGCAAATATTTCCGTGTTGGTGGGAATTGAACATTGAGTTCTAATTAATTGGCTATTCAAATACTGTGGGTCTAAGCATATTCTGATGTTACCATTCGGTTTATTCACTATTACCAATGGTGTCAGCCACTGTGAGGGCTCGTGATCACGAACTATGACACCGGAATTCTCAAGTTTTGTTAGCTCTGTTTTTAATTTCTGTCGCATGTGGTGAGGCACTTGTCGAGGGGGCACTGCTTTTGGTTCTGCCGTTTGTTTCAACTCTAATTTTGCTGGTTTCTCAAAACATCCCAAACCTTCAAAAACTGCAGGAAACTCTGATACCATGTCAGAAATAGCAATGGCATCAGGCTTGGAAGCTTGCGCAATTTTTGCTATGCTAGGTATTAGTCCAAGTGCTCTGACAGCAGGTAACCCTAGCAGAGTTGTGTCCCTAGTCTCAGTGATATAGAATGTTGTTTCTGTGCTTAAACCATTTTCAGGAATTTCAACACTCAACTCAGCCTTGCCAACAACTGGTATAGCCCGCCTCGAGAAACCCACTAATGTAGCTCCAGTTCCAACAACCCGTGTCAAGCCTAACTCTAAAAACATTTGTTTGGGCATCACACTAACTTGGGCACCTGTGTCAACCTGAACATCAATAGGCTTGCCATGAACCTTCACATTAATTAGCCACTTATTGTCTGACTGATTAGTACTTACTGGTCTAGCATGGTTAGTAGGACTATCTACAGCATGCACGTAGAAAGTTTCACTTACGTCTCCGTCGCACAGGCTTTCTTTGGAAGCTACCGAAAGTTCGTTTACACGTTTCTTGTGAGATGATGCGATGGAGCCCTGCTGTTTAGATTTGCATACCTTGGCAAAATGTCCCCGGTGTTTACAGTTCATGCATTCTTTGCCATATGCAGGGCATCTTCCTCGGTCGTGAGATGATCCGCAGTATTTACATCCATGAATATATTGAGGATTGTTACTGTGTCTGTTTATAGTCGTCGAGTTTTTTCCTGATGTCGTTGGGTGAGATTGCGTTTTGGCATGTGAATGATGTGATGTTCTTTTGTGAAAGCGAACGTGGGTAGTTAGTACAGTAGCTTTGTCGCCATCTATTTCCGCTTTTTGGTTCTCCAGAATTATTTCCTTAGTGCGAAGTTGTTGCTTGATTTCCTCGAGTGTAACGTCGGGATTGATCTGTAAATCTCGGGCTAGTGCTTTGTCTCTCATTCCGGCAAGTAAGCGAGTGCGCATCATGTCATTTCTCTGGTCGTCATTCCAGCTGCACTTAGAGGCTAGCTCATGTAAGTTTCTAATAAACTGTTCGTTGGTTTCTCCGGCAAGTTGAAGACGTGACCCAAAGAAAACAGCGTAGTGCAAGTGGTTGCTTCTAGGATTGAAGTAATTATCGAACCCTTCTAAAGTTCTGAGGTATAATGTTTCTTCTGCATTTTCGGCTTCAATTCCTGCTGCTTCGTCTGCTTCTCTAGGTGGTCTAATCTGGATTTGATCTGCTATAGCTTCAGCCTCTTCTCCCATGGCAAATATCAGCGTGTCAACTTGTCTCTGTGCTGATCTCTCGCATAGCCCTGAAGCGCTTCTGTATCTTTCGAAACGCTTCCTCCAGTCCGGCCAAGCCTTTTGAGAGCTGCTGAAATCTAGCTCCGCTGGTGGTTTCAATGAACTCATTTTGTTTGTGAAGTTTCTGTGAAGTCTATTTTCTTTGTTAAATCCTGCCTACGACGCCATGTTGCAGGTTCGTATGCATATATTTGTCTGTAAGGCTTGACTGACTAACAATAACTGATTGAGTACCAAGATACAAGAATTTATCATGCAGAAATAGCCGTTGTACAAACATTATTATCTGCCGCAAATGGTCCATTGTAAGCAGGTATATAAACATTGCAGCAATGTGGATGTAATAATAGCCCACAAAAATGACACTAATAAAAAACACATTCAAAGCTATACAATAGGGATAATGGGATTCCAATAAGGCATAATACAGGTGTCTGCAAAAACCCTTATATTATTACAAAACCTGTGACACAAAGATTAAATGCATTGCTTTATTGAAAATCTTGCGTTTCCTTCACTGTTCACTGTAGTCCGTTGGATCAATGAGTGATAGGTGTTGATTATAATGAATCAAACTCTCAAGTCAAACTTCTCAGTCCAGATTTTACATACCGGTTACAAACTATACAATAAACTACTCTCTGTCGTAGGTATTGTTGCTCTGTCTTTAGACACTCAGTGTTTCATACACTCAATAGCTTAATTCAATTTGTTTAATTTTTAGGCTAAGATGGTAGCACTACATAACATTATAAGCTACTTATATTATTGGGCTTTATAAATAGAATACCTAGATTGGGTATTTTTTTAATAAACCAGTAATACTGGACTATTTGTAATATAGCATGCCTCTGCTGATTTTTGTTAAGACTTAGCTCGCCTTTTTACAAAATTGGAGACTGTATTGCTCTTTGAAGCGTCAAACCTATATCAACACAAAGTGATAACACCTTCATGCAAATGTATGATTGTTATTTAACTGATGGTTTGGTTAGTTTTAAGTTACTATATTGTGTCATGCAGAACTTATCAGTACTGTATTATTGTGTTATTACACTATATTCTATTGTATTGTATTATAATAGCTGTATTATGTTGTATTGAACTGATTTGAATTGTGTTATAGGATTGATATGTGGCATTATTTTGTGTGATATTATATATAGTAATACATATTTTGTTGTATTTTAATCAATTGTATTGTTATAGCGCTCACATATCAATTATTATCTTACAGAAGTATGCGATGTATGAGTTAACTAAGTATTGTTGTGGTTAAAGCTAAAGGGGGTACATCTATTACTTTTATGTAGGGCTATGCACATTGCGTACACGTTCAAATCAGTATTGTAGCTCTTCCTATTTTCAAGTTTTAAATTTATTGCTACATGCTTTGATAGATCGTTTTTTGGGTAGATTATGATCGATAAATATTGCACTATAAATGTATGTCAGCTTTTATATGTCTATATGATCATTTTGTATTTTGAACTCATTGTCTGTAATGGATGCGACTCTTTACATTGTAGTCGGCCGCCAGGGACTCGATATGACAAACATTTCTCGCCATCACCTTAGCCACTGATCTGCCAGAAACCCTCTTCATACTCGTTAGATTGATACCTGTACAACTACTGATTGACAGGCTATACTGTATACTTCATTGGGTACACTAGTTGTGACGCAGTCTAACTAACGAATCTAATGTAAACATAATCTTTTAAATGAAATTATTATATTGCTAGGCAGCACGTGACAAGCATAAAGTATTTATTATGCTTATCTTGGTACTTTCCATTGATACATGTTATTTCTTTTTTATTTAACTGACATTTATATGCGAAATCTCTGGCTTAGCTTTAGATTTATTGTACTAGTAGCATGTTAAAACCATGCAGTATTTTGAAACCATGTATGGTTGAAATGTTGAATGTAACCAGTATGATGGAATGTATGGTGCAGTATGTTCAATGACAACCAACTTTCTGGATGATTAATTAATATCATGTCTTTGTATGGGTATCTTAGTACTTTGTATGATTATTATATAGCATGTTTACCAAAGTACATAGTCTGTTTATCATGATACATCAAAAACTGTTAATTGATTTTAGAAAGCATATTGCAAAGTATTCAATAAAACTATTACATAATTATAATCTTAAAGCTCATCATCGCCATCTAATTGATTACCATCCTCAATCTCGTCAGTCATTTCATTACTGCACTCGACACAGCCGTATAGACTTGTGCAAACTTTGTTTGCATGAGCAACTGGTCCATTGGACAAGCTGCCTAGGAATAGCTCTTTGCTCATCAGGAAAGCATTGCCCAGAAATCTCATCATCGTCTTTACTCCAGACATGGTTTGTGGAATCTGGGGGCACCATTAATGGTTGAATTTTCCACTGCTGTATTGCTGCTTAGTAATTGACCCTCATTAAATGCCGACGGAGAGAACCCTCTTAGTGGAAGATTTTTTTCATAAGATGTCCTTGATGAGAACAACCTGCATCTGGCGTCGGCTTCACTTGTAGAATCAGACTTGCCATAAAGATGCAGTGTTGAACGTGTTAGTGCGTTGAACAACCTTTTATCTTAAAATGTGGTAGTTGATTATAATCGACTGAATTAGAATCGAATTGTAATCCATGACAGCTAGCTTTGGAAATCGGTATAATTAGTAAATTAAAGTTTTCGAACATTACTACAAACGCCGACGGTCGCTCGGCGAGACAGGAAACTGACTGCAAACCTAATTGATATCGGGGTAATTTAATACCCCCGTACTATAACATGACGTAAATGCTGGTCTACGGCTCTGATTAGCTGGACCGACTGACTGCACAGGGCGTAAGAAAAAAATTGTTTTTGTACAACTACTCACCATTTAATGGCCAATTACTCTTAGCTTATCAACTAAAATAGCGGTAGGAAACTAAATTAATAATGAATAAATTAGAAAAATGTTAAAAGTGTCAAGCTACCATAGACCCCATCTTCTGCCACCTGTTGACACGATAATGCCCTGTGGCCACCAGACTATAAGTAAAAGGCAATGAGCAGGCCCAGAACAGCTCTGCTCTCCGCTGCAAATGTTCGTGCTTATTTAGCTAGTAAGCTCCGCCTCCGTTCTACTTGGCTGGACCCAGCATGACTCAGTCCGGCTCAGCCTGGCCCGGCTCGGCTTGGCCCGGACTCGACTTGGCTCGGCTTGGCTTTGGCTCGGCTTGGCTAAATGCAGGTGGATGCCATCCACCACAAGTTTGCATTTTATTTTTGGTAAGTTCTAGGAAGGCAGAATAATAAATGAGATATTCAATATTGCTGGCTCTTGACCTTTGTCAAGTAGGTTTAAGTTTTCCAGACTTCGTTGTGTTAAATATTTCAATGAAATGCCTCAGTACAAACTCCTTTAGCTACTCATCCACAAAGTGCTAGATGAGGGTCAGCTAAAGGAGCAAGACAAACAGAAAGGCTATGACTCAGCTTAAAAGCTGAGTCGAATGTAATAAAGCGCGACCTCAAAGAATTAAAGATCAATCCCGTTTTCTGGACAACCCTTTTCAAAAAGTGCGACAGATGGAAGTCAAGTTTTCAAGCCGGTCCCTTAAACAATATTGAGGCCAACTTAAAATTTGTGACATAAACACCTGAGGAGCCAGGAATGTCAATGAATATTGATGCCAAGCATTTTCACTTTGGCAGACGCTCGTCAACACGTACACATACATAAAGTTAGTTTGATTATGGTGATTTCACATATAAAGTGATCCACTTAAAAAGCACAGTTTCAAATCTGAGCAAAGCATACTCGCCAGGTGCTAAAACCATACTAAGTTAATGCAGTCATACATATCAGCTAGAAAGAGTCAAGCCTAATGCTTAAACAAATTATGTGTTATTACACAAAAAACGTTCTTAGTGTGGTTTTGGATGAATGTGACTCTTATTATAGTAAGGACTAGATAAATGTCTGATGTTGCACAGGTAATAAAAAAGTTTTTTCATAGAAAATGTATATTTAATTAAGTTTCTTTACCCACTATGCTTAAGTAATCCAAGCTCATATTTAAGTTCTTGCATAAGCGCTGTTGTCATAACTTAAGTCAGTGTTAAATGACTTGAGAAAAACTTAAAAGAAATTAAAAGACTTAAAAGAAAAATGAATTGTGTCATTCTTTTAAAGTATTTAAAGTATTTCAACCAAACAGCGTTAATGGCTGACAGGTGTAATAAGTATGATGTGCTAGTCCATCACACGGTGATGTGAATGCATGTCCTGCTAATTTAACATGGCAGTCTTGAGACATGTAAGCTGTAGGTTCAAATCCTGTACAACACATTTTTTGTTCCTAAATATTTATCGCTATAACTAGAAACACACAATTGAAAAATGACTAATTGAAACTCCCAAACACTGAGATTTGTACAATATATATAGCACACTCTAACACTGAGGTTTATACAGTGTATATAGATCATCCACGTGCTGAAAGAGAGTAGTAGCTATCATTCAGCTTGTAACAATATTATAAACTATTATTAGACTACAAGTATTATCATGAAACGTAGATGTGGAGTTTGTTACTAATATAATAGTAATTGGTTGCTGGAGTATGTTGGAACATGTGCTAGTATTTAATGCTTGACAATAGAACTATTTCGGATGGCAGAGCAGAGTCACACGAAACATTGGACAAGGTCACCAACTAAACCTAACCTGATGTTTAATTTGGAATTATCATAGATCACATACAGAGTAGGACAACTTCTATTTTTAGCATTGAGAAAACTGTGTTTGATGTATGATGAGTTTAGTAAGTTTGTATCGATGTAAATGGATACTTTTATTTAGGTTTTTTTCACACCTTTATTTTGAGCAAAACAAAACCACGACAGCAATACAACATTCATTTTATCTGACTACGGCATCTCCCCTCTCGAAGTCTCAGCGTTGTCTAGTCAGCAGACACCAAAGGTTGACAAACAGCTAGTTCATAGTTTTATTTGTTATTTGCTGTTTTGTTTTTTGGCTATATATTATTTTTATATTTATTACGAGAACTATTACATGAAATTTCTTTAGCTAACCTTACTGTTAAAATAGGTGATAAGGCAGCTATGTCTATCACTGATAATATCGTAACAAAATAGGCAGTGCAACAGCCTATCAGAAAAGTTGGCTAACCATAATACGCAACATAATGCTATTACGTCTTATATCGCAATATACATGCATCAGGTTTTTCAAGATTGTGTATTGATAGTGCAATACAAAGGAATATCCCAAAAATGGAACTTAATTATCCATCATGTTTTAGTTAAGCCACAACTTGTTAACTGAAGAGTTATGCTTACTTATCTCAGGTTAAATGAGACAACTTCAATCTTGAATTGAATTAGGATTGCTTATGTTCATAAAAGCTATACATATAATAAAATGTGCTTTATCACAATTATAGTAATAGTTTTCAATGCTAATTCTTGGGGTTAGGCTCAACAAACAAAAATTCAAATTTTACTTTATCTTAATGATGATAATGCAAGATCTTAATGAGTACCTTGAATATACACATAATTTCCATAAAATTCCTAATTAATATGTTATAAAATTATGAATTATGTAATATATTATTAACATTATATTATTATAAACTATTTAATCATAAAATAAATATTATATAATTAATATACATTATAATATTTTAATTGTACTAGAAATTCCACTGTCATACAGCCCACGACCAAAGTGATATTGGAAAAAAGAAAGGGTACTGATGGTTGAGAAATGCAATATTAGCAGTCAAATGGCACTGCAATGCAATAGGAGAACTGCAATGGTAGCTGTAATGTACTGGGTGTGGGTGTTATTATATACAACAAACAGCAATAATGAAAGGAAAAGATGTTTATACTTTCCCCCTGCAATAGAAGAAATGCATAATTGGCCAATATTTGAAGTAAAATGCACTGATATTATTAGAATAATCAATATTATTAATATAGTAATAATAGAAAACTAATGCACAACTTTGTTTACATTTCAAAACATCATAGCTAACAATATCGAGAAGTTGTTATATTTATTTAGATTTTTAGAAAATTTATTTAAAAAGTGTTTGGTCATGACAAGCAGCAATAATGAAAGGAAAATATTATATGTCTATTATAATCTCTTCCCTGCAATAGGAGAAATGCAATATTGGCCAATATTAGAAGTAAAATACACTGATATTATTAGAATAATAATATTGTTAATATAGTATTACAGCGATAATAGAAAACCTATAAGCGTTCACGCGTCTGGAAGATTTCTGCAAACTGCAGCAAAATAAAAGCTGTTATAAAAGTTTTATAAAGCTGTAGGCCTAATTTACTGTAATGTATGTAATTCAACAACAATAAAGACATATGTTTATTATAACTCTGAAATGCAAAATTACAAGTAAAATGGCAAGCTGCTGTGTACTATACACAGTTTGAAAGTTGGTTGCGTTGAATGTAGAATGGTTTTGATAGCGATCTTTAACAGAAAGCGAGCATGAGCATTCACACGTCTGAAAGTTTCATGCAAACTGCAGCAAAATAAAACATGTTCTCGTCATAAAGGGGCGTTGAAGTTCGGCCCTAGCTTGTACATAAGTGGTAAAGAATTTTGGCTAACGTTTTAAAAAATGAAACCTTCGGTGATTGGACAAAAAAACATAGGCTGATAAACTGTGTAGGCTACTACAATTTCGTACCTATAAATCGGTCAATGCCTCAAACGGTCTACGTTTATTACAGAAACCTTCGAATAAATTCGATTACAAGTAAACAATGCCATAGACTGGTGAAATGTGCACGTTATTTTTTCGCAAAATGCGCACGACTTAATCATTCTATTCTCTGTCGCCGCCGTTTCAATTTCCGGTCTTAACTTTTATTAAACCAAGCTTTTCAAGCGTTTTGTGACGATTTTCGTCCTAATAAATCTGTCTATTTGTGTATAATCCGATCAGATGGGTAAGTTTTAAGAGAATTTCAAGAATATACAAATACTTGGTAACATATTTAAATAGGCCTATATGTGTTTTGTATCGTTATTATACTTTAACTAATCTACAAAACGATGGTTAAATTTGTTGATGAAATTTTATTACAAGGGTTCTTCTCATTGTTGATGAATAATTTTCGTAAGTTGTGTGCACATACATTTATCTTAAAAAT
Source organism: Watersipora subatra (assembly GCF_963576615.1). Taxonomy (NCBI): domain Eukaryota; kingdom Metazoa; phylum Bryozoa; class Gymnolaemata; order Cheilostomatida; family Watersiporidae; genus Watersipora; species Watersipora subatra. The sequence continues at coordinate 46,902,271 of NC_088713.1, forward strand.
TCCCAAACTTCGCATCAGCTCGTTTGGTCGTGGTATAATATGTAAATGGTAGTTATATATTATATAATTCGTATAATTTTATGTTATCAATAATATATATACAATTTGTGTGAGACACTATAAGTGGACTTCTTTACAAAATTTTGTTTAGATTATGAAAACTGATAACTGATACAAATCATGACGTCTTACACAGCAACCACTTTCCAGCTAAGGAGTTGTGCTAACTTATTTTATTAAGAGCAAGACAACTGCAATTTTGACGAGACAATGCCTAGTTACGTTGTAAATTTGTAACAGCTAAAATGTAAACAGTATATTTTCCGCCATATTCATAAAACACTTATCACTGCTTGCGTTAGGCACTATGCTTAATTGACAAAAATACCATTTTATTTTAGTTGCTGCAAGATGTTAATAAACATTTTGCATATACATAAAACTTTTTTAATGATTAGCTTGTGTGAGGCACCTTTTTCCACAAAAGCATTATCATTTAGAATGATTCAGTTAAATGAGCACTCCAAGTTAGTCAAGCCGCTAGTAGCTAGCTCAAACAAACAATTTTTATCTCGTTTTATCTTTCCTTCGAGTAGATGCCTTATCAGCACTCATAGCACTGATAAGCCCCTGGTTAGGTAACATCAGTGATTACTAGAAGCAGGAATTGTCTAGAAGGGCACTGGGTGACTAACTATCGATCTGTTGTAGGAGCAAACTTCCCTCAGTTGGTAGGTAAGATGATTATGGATAATAGTATGATGCTTGTTAACTTTATAAGCAGCGTGTATGTAGGTCGGAGAACTATTATCAAGTTGGTAAATGGGGAATTATATAGGACAATCTAGAAATAAATGTTTAGTTTAGAGTCCACCACCTTATGGGCTCTTTGTTCTGGTCAGTGATGTTTTTAAAATCTTTTGAGAAGGTTTGGTTGACCAAACTTTAGCTGCCAAGTAATATAATAACCTTCATAATCATACGGATGGTGTAAATCTTTACTATAATATGAGCTGTGTCCGTCTGTCCGTCTGAAACTATGCTCGGAGTGTTAAGAAAAAAAATTCCAATGCGTGAAAATTGAATCCAGATAACCAGATTTCCACTACTCAATCACCTTGCGGCCCTATGGAATAGTCGAGCACCATCATTAGACATGATGCTTGCTGATGGCGGACAGGACATCAGCATAGTTGCATTGTATAACGCTTTGTTCCTCTTGCATAACCAAATAACTGGTAGATCTTTTAAATCTGAATTTACTACAACAAACTAATTATTTACAGTATGTGAGGTTAGATTAAGCCCGGTGTTGCTCAGGTTTTTTTTTCTCTAACAGATATGGCTGCTTCTCATGAACTAGATTGAGTTTGGAAACCAAATAATTTTAGTGACCTGAAGGAAGGCATAGAGCATATGCGTCTGAAGTTTGGATGAAAATGGCAGAAAACGTAGAAACGCATAGAGCTCACATATTCACAAAGATGTACAAACACACACAAAATTTTACGCACACAAGTGCTCACGCACACATACATGCACAAGCATACATATGCATGCACTAACACGCATACACACAGGTACACATGAACACACACACGCACGCACGCACACACACACGCATAGGCATGCCTAAATGTCTACACACACTATGACCAAGTTGGAATTATTTATTTAAGTATCAAATCAAAATTTCAATCATTCTGTTGCCTTATTTGGTTGAAAGACTGGCAGCCAGCATCAAGCTTATTTCAATTAAGAACATTAAAACCTCCTTTTGTTAAAAGTAATTTACTATCATCTACGTGCAAAGGTAGACTTCCAAAACTTCTTAGCATGTAAATTAAAATACATGGGCTTATTATACCAAACATCAACACTGTGCCAATTTACAGTATATAAAACAGCGTTATGCAAAAAAAGCTGTTTTTTCTATTCTTCCGTCTAGAGCTATCGTTGTATTATTTTTGTCTCCATGTCTAATTTGCTTTGAATATTGTTAATTCGTAATAATAGAGTTCATAGCTATATAGTAATAGTACAAGTAATTAGCTATTTAGTAACTAGCTAATAGTCCTGTGTGCCGTGAGAGATTGTCATATGTAATAACTATGTGCATAATTATTCTATTATTATTATTTAATGCTAGTATCTTTTATTATGGCTAGTACTCTGGAGTTCTGTGTGCCGTGAGAGATTGTCATGTGTAATAACTATGTGCATAATTATTCTCAAATGCAGCTAAGTGGTTTAGTGGCGCAAATATAGTGGTGTGCTTGGCTAAAAGTCAAAACATCTCCTCCATTCAGTTTTTATCGCTTTTATCATGGCTTTAAACGTACAGTGGTAGAGTGGTGCAGTGGTGTGCTTGGCAAGAAATCAAAGCATCTGAGTTTGACTCCGGTGCTGTTAATTTCTGTTTTTTATCGCTTTTATCATGGCTTCGGACGAACAACAAACACGACTCTTATTATAGTAAATACTTATAGTGACAGAGTTATTTTCTTCTTGTTATAGGAAGACCTTGGAATGCTCAAAAGAGTAATGTTGCTAAAGCTGGTGTTTTTGGTGGCCGCCGTGGGGTAAGTCGTGTGATCATTACGGATTCCGTCATATTGATTAGACATTGTACGAAGTGAATAATAGTAGCTTTTAGATTAGCAGTGGCTCCTCATAGCTTTGCTAGTGCAATTGGTATTTATGAATTTCCATGAATTTATACAAGTTCATTTTAGCATTGAAATAAGGTAAGATTAATTCGTAAGATTTACTAGTATGAAATGTATTATTGTGGTATGCAAAATAAACTGTTCTACTTTGTTAGAAAACTAAAATTTTTAGTTACAAAATTGTTATTCATTGTGAATTCAGTTTTTAGTCATAAAGAATATATTAAATTAATCATTATTTTACCCTGATTTCAAATCTGTATAACTAATTGTTGTAAAATTATGTTTTTGAACTATTATGAAAAGTTTTTGTATCAACAAAGAATTTTCTCGAAATTTAAATTTGGCATTCGGCTTGCTAAATACAATAAAATAACAAAGAAGCTGGTATACTATTACTAAATTCTAAACATCTCGTTGTACTGGTTTCTTAAAATGGTTTCTTGTTGGTTAAATGTATACTGAATCCTATTCAAAGAGTTGTTTAAGCTATATGACTGAAAATCAGCAAATAAAGCTATATGGTGTAACCATATCTGTACAGATCATCATTCTCAACCATTGAAAATGAAATATTAGGCTTTACTAAATTTATGTTAAATTCGGTTTCCGTAAAAATTTAATTTGGTAGCGAAACAGTTAAACTTAGTAAAAATTCAAAACAAGATTAAAAGCGTATGCTAACCAGCTATTAAGGGCTTGTCCAGACATTGATGTTTTGTTGCCATCAGGCTCAATTATACATTAAATGTATTATAATATAATATATAATATATATAATATAATATATAATATTATATAATATATAATATAATATAATAATATGTATAATAATATAATAATACATAAATTATATATTAAATCAATCCTCATTTTGTCTTGATTTCAAATCTGTAAATCAAACAGCCGTAAAAAAATATTTTGAATGATTATGTAACAAAATTTGAATACTTTACTTTTTGTGGTTGAAGATAACAATCTGTACAGATATGACCACAGCACATGCATTTTTATTTGCTGATTTCAAGTTATACACATGCATTTTACTTAAAGTAACCAGATTTATGGCTATTGACTAAAGTTTATGGTTTATGGTTATTGACTAGATTCACATTAAGTAACAATGTTGTAAACTAGAATTTTAGTTTTCCAACTAATGGTCCAGTTTATTTTACAATCCGAGTAACTTTATAGATAATTCTGTTATAATGAGACAACACAAGTTTCTATTGAAAACCTAAAAAAAGTTCCTCCTAAGTTAGTCATCCATGTTAGCTATACAGCTAGTAGCTGGGTGAAGCATGAAAGCCATATCTCGGCATATTCGCCTTATCACATAGCCACCTTATCACCACAAGGAGCTACACTGGGCAAACAAAGACATTCACAAGACGTCAATCAGGAACAAAGTGAAGTTTGTACCAAAGCCTTAATAATTTTAACGCAGCACTACAAATCTGTACTTTCAATTACACAATAGCTGGAGGTTTTTCTTAGCTTTATTTCTAAGTAGACTGGAAAATATTCAAAAACTGTAAAAACAAAAGGTGAATAGGACTATATGTTCTTAATTGGAATACACAAAAGATGACCAAACTTTTGTTGCTCTGCGAAGATATCAGCTTTGGCTGGAAGCACATGTTATTTTTTTAGCCAATCTTGAACATGCATTTGGTAAGTACATACAAAAAGGTGGATTTTTTACATGAAATGCACAAAAAAGAGACAGATAATGGCTAAACTCCGCATACACTGACAGCTGCAGTAACTTAAGATTGACTGTAGCTGTTGTTTTTGTTTGCAAAATAATCCCATCTGAATCAAAAACCTTTGCATCAAATATATAGAGACTATTTTTGCATCATGGTAATACTTAACCTGTTACACTGGTATATAACAGTTAATTTACTGTTACTTTGCTACGTTGGCATAAATTAGTGGTTATCTTGGCTGTTTTTCAGGGGTGTGTGGAGCTCTTTGGATTTTCTAAATTAGACCCCTTTGGCTGAAAAATTAAAATTCCCATTTACAACATTCTTTCCCCATTAACCAATAACCATAGGTAAATTTTTGTTAACAGCCGTAATTGCGCATGTTTCAAGTCATATACACATGTATATGACTTTGAATAGGCTATTCGAAGGCTATTTCAAGGCTATTCGAAAGCTGAATAGGCTATTTGAATATCTATACATATCAATCTTATATTTATACAGATTGTTATATATAACCATTAAAAACGAAAAGTTCAAAATATAGCCTACACAATCATTCAAAAACATTAGTTTTGAGCTCTTTGGTTTATATATTGGAAATCCAAATAAAATAAGGATTAATTGTATATATAATTTATAGTTGTTGACTAGATTAACAAGAAGTAACAATGTTGTAAATGAGAGTTTTAGTTTTCCATCAAAGGAGTCCAGTTTACTTTGCGTTCTTCTGTTGTTGCTAAGTAGGCTGACTATGATGTCTAATTAGCTTTATTCTTAAGTTCTTAATTCTACGACCAAACAGGAGCGAAGTGATTGTTTGGGAGCTTTATGATAAATGCATATGTGCACACAACTCACGAAAATTATTCATCAACACCGTCGCAAACCATTGTACCAAAATCTCATACAAATTTAACCATTGTTCAGTGGAGTCGTTTAAGTATAATAACGATACAAAACACATATAAACCTATTTAAATATGTTACCAAGTCTTTGAAATTTGTAGACAATATCTTAAACCTTACCCATCTGATGAGATAATACATAACTAGACAGATTAATTTTGCCTAAAATTGCTACTAAAACCTGACAGGCTTTTTATTCAATATTAAGACCGGCCAACGAAACGCCGATAAAGCCATGCAACCAAGAGTAGAACCATTAAGTCGTGCGCATTTCATGAGAAAAACGTGCAAATTTCACCAGTCTATGGCATTGTCCAATTGCCGAAGGTTTCTAATATCTTTCCGATTTTAATATCTTGCAAAAATATTTAATTATAAGAATAATTATTTGATTTTATAAAATTATTATAAGATTTAATTATAAGAATAATCACTTGAATTTATTTATCTGAAGGTTTCTGTAATAAACGTAGACCGTTTGAGGCGTAGACCGATTTACAGGTACATAATTGTGGTACACAGTTTATCTGCCTATGTGTTTTTGTCCAATTATCGAAGGTTTCATTAAATTATTTAGATTGTTAGCCAAAATTCTGTACATCTTATGTACAAGCTTGGGCCAAACTACAATGCTCTTTATGATGAGAACTTTTTTTATTTTGCTCCAGTTTGCAGAAAACTTCCAGCTGCGTGAATGCTGATGCTCGCTTTCTGTTAAAGACCGCTATCAAAACTATTCTACATTCAACACAGCCAACTTTCAAACTGTGTATATTACACAGCAGCTTGCCATTTTACTTCTAATATTGCATTTCTCCTATAGCAGGGAAAATATGTAAACATATAATCTTTTTCTTTCGTTATTGCTGTTTGTTGTACATAATAACACCCAGTACATTACAGCTACCATTGCAGCTATCCTATTGCACTGCAGTGCCATTTGACTGCTAATATTGCATTTCTCAACCAGCAGTACCCTTTCTTTTTTCCAATATTACTTTGGTCGTGGGCTGTATGACAGGGGAATTTCTAGTTATAATAAATAATTATTATTTTAAAAAATTGATAAATTATAGTATTTTGAAAATCTAACAGAGCGCATAGTTGGTGTTTGACAAAATACCTTAAAAATTAAACAATGATACCTTTTGCCAGTAACCTCGAAATGAATTGCTTTTATTTTGTCATCTTTTTTGTTTTTTTAAACTAAATTTTTGTTTACGAAAAATTCTTTATAAATGATATTTTTTGCAAAGAGTATTCGTATATAATATTTGAGTGTTTAGTTTTTAATATTTCGAAATGAGATTGAGTGGCAATGTAGGTTGCAATTATTATTAAAAAGACTTATAACAATACTTTAATAGTAATTACTAAAGTATTACTATTAAGTATGTATTAAAAAAACTGTATTTTAGTCAGTAAACCAAGAAGTAGTACATGTAGTTTCTCTTTGGACTTTTCAGTAAAATTAAAACTTATGTTTATAGTAGCCATTTTGCTTTGTTTGCAGGGGTTCACTCGCAGTGTCATCACAGAAGCTAACGAAAGGGCGTTACATGGAGTCATATGCGTCTATACCAGTATTCTCTCACAGTACTTACAAAGTGCATGCAATACAGGAAGATTATTATCAGTTCGGAAAATTATTGGTTGCAGCTGGAAATGCAATTTATTCTGTTGATCACTCATCAATCAAGCTACTAGCTGGAAATACTTCTGTTTTTGCAAAGAAAACAGAACGTTACCAAGAGTCCGCTCTCTCAAGTGTCCTCGACTATCCGGCGGGTTTAGCACAAATCTGGTCGAGTGCAAACCAACCGCACGTACTTTTTACCGACAAGAACAATCACTGTATTCGGTTATTGAACCGTCGCGACTCAGTTGTCTCTGAATACAAAGGAATCTGCGACCCTTTCTCTCGCACCATCAACCACCACGAATACCAAAGACAAATTGATGGAAACGCATGGAGGCTTAACTTTCCAACTGCTTTGGATTATAGTTATCCTTACCTCTATGTATTAGACATCGACGATACAGGATCTTTAATTGTAAAGCACAACATCGTTACAAATACTACTGCCATTCTGTTAACAGCTTACGGCACAATCACCAACTTTATTGGTATAAGTGATTCTTTCATTATAGCAAAGCCTGATGCTCTTTGGAATGTGACAGTAGGTAGAAATGCGATTCACTACAATTTTGTGGCGACCTCCACTTCTAATCCTCTTGCAGGCCTTGCTCTCTATAGCAATCTAATTTTTTATGTTGATACGAAGGATCGAGAAGTGAAAGTCATTGACCAGACGGTAAAACGTCAAATCGACAGCATATGTCAGAATGCAAGCGACCATTCTACAATCAAGTCTCCACACTGTCATTTGAACATTCCATCTGCCATAGCCATTGTTCATGGCTACCTTTATGTAGCAACCTCTGGTAATTGCTTCTCCACGCAAACAAGTGACAGCTGTACCGCACTGATACGAAGGTTGTCAATAAGTGTCAATTCAGGTAAGATATTTTATTTCATTCTAACGAACGTCTAACAAAGTTAAAAACTTAAGAAGAATGTTAGTACAAAGTTTTAGTAGATTTTTAAGATTAAATTTTTAAGATTAATCTTAATGTTTTAAGATTAAAATTAATCGCAGTTAAAAAGTTCTGATCAACTGAAAAGTACAATTACAACCTTTATAGTTGCAAAGAGACCGACAGAATAAAGACTCGTAACTCTGCAAATTTTACGCAATAACCGATTTCCACTCTGATACCAACTATCACAGCGATAGCAGCGAGTGGCACAATTTTGAAAGTAGTTTTCTTCGGAGCATTTTAACTGCAATCAAATTTTCTCAATTTTGATCTTGAGACATCCTAACAGTCAAATCTCTTCACGCACTAAAACTACTTGCAAATAATAAAAAAATATCAATACTTTCTGCAAAAATATCAATACTTTCTGCTGAAATCTAATAAAATTTGGTTTAAGTTCATAATTAATGATAAAAATTACTAGTACCCTGGCAGCCTGGTGTGCTGCAAGAGATTGCCAGGTGTAATATTCAAGTGCACAATTTTTCCTCAGTACAGCAAGGTAGTTGATTGGAGGAGCGTCAGGGGGAAGCTAAAGGTCACAGGTTTGAATCCTGTAGGATACAATTTTTTTCCTGACCTCAACTGTGCCTTCTAATAGATAGATGGACAGACACAGCACTTGTTATAATAAAAACTAATTATTAAACAATTGTCATGAACAGCATGTGTTATGTTAGACACTTCATTATTTCAAGTTTTAGGCTAGGTCAAGATCCTTTTTGATGGGACGTTTCAAGCAAGCGTCTCAATATACGATCTTGATAAATATCGTGAATTTATCAATATACAATAAATATATTTGTACTATCATATAACCACTAAAATATGATAATGGTATTTTTCATGGTTATATGATGAAAAATATCATAGAACCATAAGAAATACGACATTTTTTATATGGGAAGTGGCTGTCTGTGGATAATGCAGGTTGTGTGTGATCATCATTACAAATAGCAAAAATCGGTTTTCTGTAAATTGAAAGTGTTTCAACATAATTATGAATGAGTTATAAAGCTGACACAAAACCACTCCTTTAATCATAAAATTTGAATTTTAAAATCTAGCTGAACAAAATAGAAAAATTTCATTCGATTAGCATTAAATCCATTTTTTCAATTAATAAAATCATGTTTCTTACACCTATATTTACAGATCTCAGAGTTGGCCTGTATTCTGTTTGGCCACATATCTCTTTATGGTGATAAAATTTGAGAAATTAAGAATTTTCTTGGCGCTGGATATGAACTCACAGCTTCAACTTCTGCAGTCAGGCATTTATCCAGCACACTACGCTCTGCTCAACTGGCTATACTAAGTAATAAATGGTGCACAAGCTGATTAGATCTGTCAATCTTTCATGGCTTTAAGCTTAACACCTCAGCTAGTGATATGCGTGAAGCCATACAAAAAGAAAAATATGTGCCAATATGTTAAGAATAATGCTTAAACTCACCTAGCCAACCAGACTAATGCAATCAGTTGCTGTTTGTTGACACTGCAGCCGGTACAGTATGAGCTACACAGAAATAAATACAGTACACTAAAATAAATACAGTACACAGAAATAAACAAATTTAAAAGTTAGAATGATAGATGTGGTCTATGCTGAGTGAAAACAACTTTTATATGCAAAAAAATATTTTATTAGCCAATGCCGGATATTCAGATAGTTTAAAATAAACATTAATAAAGCAGCAGCTCAGGTATTGTTTGCATGTAAAGTATTTTATTTGGTTGAAGTAACTGTAGTTTAGTTCAAAGATGGTCAAAAGCTACTATTATTACTAGTACAGAGGAAGTACCATGCGCCACGAGAGATCATCATATGCAAAACTAACTGCCCAACTATTTAAAAGGCTGCAAGGCGGTTGAGTGGTGCAGGTGGTAATGTTCTTGATTAGAAAGTTGAATCTCAGAGTTTCATTCCAGTGCAATGCAATATTTTTGTCTAACCTTCAAGTGAGGCTTTGGGCAGTTGGGAGGCTATAGCTCATGTCGCAAACCTGTGACAAAATAATTGGTTTCACTCATATAATAATAAAATGTGAAAATAATAATAAAATATAATGGATTTGAAGTAGCAGCATTCTTATTTTTTCGCCTCAGATGAATCTACCGTCCTGAACCTAAGGCATAGCTTACCATGTCGAACCCATACCTAACCGTAGCATAAGCTATAAAGCATAAGCTCTATAGCATAAGCTATATAGCATAAGCTATATAGCACAAGCTTTATAGCACAACTATATAGCATAATCTATATAGCATAAGCTATATAGCATAAGCTATAAAGCATAAGCTATATAGCACAAGCTATATAGCACAAGCTATGTAGCACAAGCTATGTAATATAAACTATATAGCACAATCTATATATCATAAGCTATACAGCATAAGATATATAGCATAAGCTATATAGCATAAGCTATATAGCATAAGCTAAATAGCATAAGCAATATAGCATAAGATATATGCATGTAGCATAAGCTATATAGCATAATCTATATGGCTGAAGCTATTAGCTGTAGCTATAAAACATAAGCTATATAGATAAAGCTAATAGCTTTAGTTATATAGCATAAGCTATATAGCTAAAGCTATTAGCTGAATGTGTTTAGCATAAGCTATATAGCTGAAGCTATTAGCTGAATGTATATATGTAGCATAAACTATATATCATATGATATATAGCTGAAGCTATTAGCTGAAGGTAAATAGCATAAGCTATATAGCATAAGCGATATAGCTGAAGCTATTAGCTGAAGGTATATAGCATAAGCTATATAGAATAGGCTATATAACTGAAGCTATATAGCTGAAAGTATATAGCTTATAACTTATAACTTATATAGCTTGAACTGATAATTAAAGTTAACACTTTGAAGCCCCAATCATGCATATGAAAGCAGGGTACCTGATCTGAGACATACCGTATTAACAACTTCCCATCGACTGTGAATGCATTTTGATTAGTGCAATTTCTTTGAAACTAAATATTAATTTCCAGCTCAAAGTTTGTCGAATTCAATAAAAACAAAAATCAAATATAGCAAGTAATATTTCTATACTTTTTTAAAAAGTGATGTTTTAGAAATAACAAAAAAAACATAATGGTTACAGTACACCGAGCCTGGTAGTGTGTGTATATTTGTAATGAATACGGTATGAATATGAAACTAAAAAAGAATTAAAGACAAATCAAACAAATTTTGTCACTCTACATAAACTGGAAGAGCACCGTACATAGTACTAGTAATACATAGTACATAGTGCATGTATACAGTGCAGAGTATGAAGTCTTCCAGCACTTCCGAAATTCGTAAAAAAATAGTTTCCCGAGTTGTTTCAAGCCCAACTCACAAGTGTTAAAAAGTCTGTAGTAAACTACAGCTGAGAAGGCGCAAAGAAAGATTACCCAACACAATGTGTCGGCATACATAGGTGTGGTTGTTAGAAATATTCTGTAAAATAGAATATATTTTTGCAGCAAATATTTGGCAGTCAAATGTGGTGTTATTAGTTTTATCACTAAACTTGATACACTATTTTTTTACTCCTACCTTTTGTTCCGCTAACATTCACTTTAACATGCAATATTTCTCTGTGACAGACCGACCATCACAGGACCACTTCACATCGGATAAGTGTATTGAAGCTTTGGATGTTTCTAGGCTTTTTAGGTGCTTTTAGAGAGCTGTACTGAAAATAAAATTTTGGTTGCATTTCATAATAGCAAAACACTATTTTAAATTTTTTGTAAGTAGGATTTTAAATTTTCAATACTTCCTAATGTTAGTTAGCAGCGAAAAAATGCAGATTTTTAACAAAAATCATGCTATTTGCAATCTGGGAATATGACTGTCATTTCTTGTCAAGCCATTTTTGTATATGACTCAGCAACACCAAGAATTGTGTTATTAAAACAAGAATTAAACTAAAAACCCTTTGTCCCATAAAATTTTTCAATGTCAGAGAATATGATAGTCTCATGAATAAGAGTTGTCTACTTCATAGAATTATAATTTAGGCTAGGGTAGCACAACTCCGAAATATGTTTTTTTCAGACTAAGTTTATATGAAAGGCTGCAGTTATAAGCCATTACACTATTATGTTACTTTGTGGTGCTTGTAGCTACATATTTAGTTTAGCTGCAAAGTTAATTGTGTTCAAGTGTTTTTATATAATTTATATTGTCGTAAATTTACTAAAGAACAACGTAACTATTAAATGAGTACACAGATTTATTTTTACAGACTAACACTAATAAGCAGTGGCATCTTCATTGAGAATTAAACATTTTCAGCATTTTTTTTTACTTTAGCAACTTGCATGCATTTGGTTTTCTATAATTTTAGCTCCCAAACAAGCGAGCACCACGTCAAGATCAACCATACGATTCATCATAAACACTCCTTGTAAGTTGTCTTATCTCAGTTTTCAACCAGTTGTCTAATTACAGCTGATCCCGAATTTAAATCTTTCTAGAATTATTCATTTCTTGAGAACTTTGTTTTTCTAGTCTTGATCAGAAAAATTTATTAATGATAAAAATTAAAATTTTTAGCTTTCATCGTTAATTAAATTAAATTGTTGATTAGATTATTAACTAATTTTTCAATTGAATTAATTGAATTAAATTTTTCTAATTTTGCTGCAAACGCATTTTTGCTAGTTGCATAGAAAAACGTGTTTATATGAAATGTTGCGACATATCTATAAAATACTACAACAAAATAATTTTAGAAAACTTTATTCGAGCAACTGTCAACTTCTGTTCGATAAACAACTTTAACAGCGGTATAACAGTTTTTCTTGCTTCTTTCTGACTATCTTGTTTGTTTCTTTTTTCAGTTTATTTATTTATTTTTTTGTTTCTATTCCTCTCTTTTTGGCTTTGTTTTTCTTACGTCTTATTTCTTACAGCTGAGAAACAAATATCGAAAATTCTTAACATAAAAATATTACATTTACTTCACATCACTAATGTTTGGTTGACTGATACTCTAGGAAACTTTTCAAAAACCAATAAAATGTTTTTATGTTTTAGCTGATGACAGCTCAACATCAATCAGTCCGGTGGCTATTGTCGGCATTAGTTCTGCAGTTTTTCTCGCTTTGTGTATTCTTACAGCACGCATTTTCTGCTGCATGGCAAAGCGAAACAGCAACGAACAGGTAAGGTTTTTTTCATACTGAACTTTCACTTTAAAACAGTAAGTCTATTAAAACTAATCTAATAAAATTAGTCATTCGTAAACTTGTAAATGATTTTAATGGTACTGTTTATAACAAAAACTATTTTATTGTTTTTGTCAGAAATAAAAACAATAAAATAGTTTTTTTTACAACAAAAACAATGAAATTACAATTATTTATGATATTACGATGATTTCATATGTAATCGGAAAATCATTGTAATTCCATAATTTTCTGAAAAATTAATGATTAAGTAATGATTTTCATTTCTCATAAAAATCATTGTAATTTATCAGGAAAATGATTTAATTGCATGAGTTTAATCATGTAATTTAATCATTTTCAATAACATGATTAAAATCAAGAATTGAAAGTTTCACGGGATTGAAAAAGTTTTTAATGAGTGATGAAAATATTGTTTAATATTTTAGTTTTGATTTTAAAGGACGGTGTTTATTTGCTCTGATGGTTTTGAGCTCTAGTATTTAAAGATGAGTCTTATTTAAAAAGTACAGCTTCTGGCTCTATTTTTTGCTAACCATTTTGAATTCCACTAAAATTTTAAAAAATGCAGCGGATAAAAAACAGTAATTGTTTGTAATCTGATACCCTAGTAAAAAAGGCTAGGAGTACAGTCCTAGCCTCTCCACCAAGATATCAGATTACAAACAATTATGGTAAGAGTAAGGGTTTTTGGCAAGGCGTGCAGACTTTAGGCAACCAATTAAGGAGCAAACGTTGATTTCGGCAGATTGGTTTAATAACCATTAGTTCAAAACCAATTGATGTGAAACCAACTTGTTTAATGGTACATTTGGTCTAGTTGGTCTAATGCCTATCAGTTCAAATATAAAGTGACCTGATTGCTGTGTAAAACTGCTTTCTTCTAAACAAAAAAAATTGTTTTTTTTGTATGAAAGTTATGTTATACACAAAATTACATGAATTTAAATTTAATTCAAAAAATATTCGCTACTTTAGTTTATTTTTATTAAATACAAGACTCTGATTTAAGTTTTCGTATCTCCATCCTTATCTTTACATCAATGTTAAAATTCCTTTGACGAATTGACGAATTGACAAATTGACGAATTGACGACTTGACGAATTGAAAAATTAACGAATTGGCCAATGCATTTAAAGAAATTTATTCTAAAACCAATTCATCCAATATACCATTTAGTCTAATAACAATTCATCTAAAATTGAGGTAAAGACAAGGATAGAAATAGGAAAACTTAAATCAAAGATTTGTATTTAATATGCTAAACTTAAGATAGCACACCATTTTTAAAACTAAATAAAAATTCAAAAAAAATTTTTGAACAAAAATAATTAAAATTACAATACAATACAATACAATTAAATTTTTTGTTGTCTTTTCAGTTTGCAAATAGCCTTATTCAGCTTAGTCTATTTCCAACACTCTCCAATATATACACGAAATACTACTGTCTCCAACGAATGGTGCCATGCATCAAAGCTTTTTCTGGCTTCGGCGAGAACAAAAAAATGGCGGTAGCTAAATTTAAAAAAATTATCACAGTAATTTAACCCATGTGTCTATTTAGACTTATTGAAGTTAGATCAATGGTGTCGTTGGACCAATCGTACCATTAGACGAGTTGGTTTCAGGCCAATAATCTAAGACAGTCACTGATAATCGATACTTGCACATATAATTTCTATTTTGGTAGGAGGGGCTGGCTAGGTCGAGACGTAGGAGAGTACGAAGAGTTAGGCTCTTTGGCAGACGCGCTCCCAGCGAGGCCCCTTCTGTGCGTTACACAAGACAGGTCGATGACCAGGATGAGTGGCAGGGCCCAACAACTATCAGCAGCAGTACCCTCGAACCTCCTCCATATACACCGAGAGTTTCCTCCCATATAACAGGTTTTCATGTAGTTTTCAAAGCTGTTCTCTTTTCACTGTTTCCTAGCAAATAATAATCTTGAATCAATTAAAAATGTTTTATTTTAGTGTAAATAAGTTTTGTTAAGACAGAAATTAAAAGAAGACCCTTTTAGCCAATTTCAAAATTAGGCTAATTCCCAAATAGTTTTATGTTCAGCATGTTTGTTATAAAAAGCTATATAAGGAGTAATAGTAGTTCAGTGGTTAGTACGCTGGCATGCAATCAGTGGGTTAGTGGTTCGAATCACCGAAGAACCGTTGGTAGTGCTAGGCAGGGCATTCAGCCACAATTGCTTGTGCGCCAAAATCCCATGAACAATGTGCTCTGTACTATAAGATACACCATTTCCGCTGATGCTTCCTGGTTACCTCAAATTGAAAAAGCTGGAAGAAGAGGTTATAAAAATAGGTAAAGGTCGTAGGGGTTCAAACAAAATTCTTTAGTTTACAGACCTCGTGTACTTCCTTTCTGTCTATCATTATCTCTCTAGTGATTTGAAAAGCATAACATTCCTACATTTGATTATTATTTTTTGAGACCCACGATGCCACTTATTTAGTCTCAAGCGACTCAAAGTCACTACTATCATGAGTGACCAACTGAAAAGCGAATGAGTTCAGGGCCAGTGAGAAAGTTTTGTAGTCGTGAATTACGACTTGACCAATTTCTTATCCATAAATTTTTGGCCGAGCCAAAATTGATCTCATCTCAGATGATTGAAATTACCTATAAACTCATATGGTGGAACAAGACTCAAAGTTTCAGACTCCCTGAATAAATTTTGCGGTCTGAGGAAAGTTATTTGCAATGAAAGCAACCACAATGTTTGAGTACATCGTCGAGGTAAAAAGATTCCAATCTACGGCGCTTTTATGATGGCTGCATACTGTTCGTTTTTGAGCTTTCATGAGCTTTGCTCTTACAACACAGCAGAGTAAGACACGGTGAATTTTGCGATACCAAATAATTACTGCAATGGGAATTTTGTTACAAGTAAACCTTTAACGCTGCAGCTAAATTATATTTCACCTGATATGCAATGATTGTTGACTTGCTGAGTGTGTTTTTTCATTTCTCATTCAACCAAAATGCTGTTAACCAGGCTTTTAGGTTTTATAAATATATATATATATATATATATATGTATATTTATAAATATATATATTATATAATATATATTATATTATATATATTATATATATAATATATATAAGTTTATGTATAAGAAATAAACATATATACATATATACTCATGCTACAGACAGTAATGTTTCGGCTATTACAGCCTCATCAGTTCAGCTGAGAATAGGTAAAGAAGATAATTCCCATTGCCAATAAGAGTAGTATTCCTATTGCCAATGATGAGTTTATATACATACATATTTATAGTTCTATATATAGAACTTTTTGAAGTTTTATACATATAGAGTATATAATGCATTATGTACATGTATAAATATGAAATATATGTTTTATATATGTATATAATATATATAAATATATATAGTTTTAGACTTATAGAGCTGTTTAAAGTTTCATATATAAATATACAATTTAATATATTTAAAATATATATATTTTGTATCTATGTAAAAAATATATGTGGTATATTTATATATAGATGTATTGATAGATACTTATACTGTTTATTTATATATATGTTATAGATATATGTATTATATATATACATTGTATATACAGGTGTATATATATACATGTATATACATATATATATATATATATATATATATATATATATATATATTAACTAAAAGCAAGTGCAAAAGCATATAAAAAGAGAACTCTACACTAAAATCCCAAAAGATTATTAGTGGAGTATGAAATATTTGAAAAATTATTGCGAAAAAAGTAAACTTTTAGTATTTGCGTTACAAATTTGTTTCGTGCGAAGCACTCCTCAGACGCAATTGTACTAAAATGTACAATTGCGTAATTTTAGTACAATTGCGTCTGAGGAGTGCTTCGCACGAAACAAATTTGTAACGCAAATACTAAAAGTTTACTTTTTTCGCAATAATTTTTCAAATATATATATATATATATATATATATATATATATATATATATATATGGCGACACTGAATAAGAAATCTGAAATGGTATCTGGGTGTAGACACTCAAGTAAATTTTTGCTAATAAACAGTTAATAGATTAGCTTTTCTCATCCCATTTATTGTTTACAATTTTATTGCTTAGCCTTTGCACTTTTACTACTGCCACCAATTTGGGAATTTACAGTGCTTGCATGCCTCATTATAAGATCACTGCCTAGCTTGTATGTTCCTACGTATATATAAGCTTCTGAGCATAAATGAATGTCACCTGATGAGTGTTTTTAACACGAAACTATTAGTAGTGTAAATATAATAGTCAAAATTTTTATCTTCTTTTAAATTATTCTATATATATATTTATAAATATATAATTTTTTTTATTAGGTAATCTACAATTATTTTTATGGATACCTCTTTTTTACAAAATAATGGGAGCAGCATCGTGTTACAGCAAGTAGCTAGGTTTCAGGTCGTTGTCCAATGTGTAGTCTAGCCTGTTTTTCATTTGGTTTTTCCTTTTTAGAGTTGCCTCCTCCCTCATATGCAGAAGCTACTCAGGAAACAATTCACAGAAGTTAAAAGTTTAGTGTCCAAACTGTTAAAATTTTTCTTTCTATTTTCTTTCGGAACTATTACATTTTATTCAAATACTGTGACTATGTTATAAAATCAATATATTTTTATTTTATGTGTAAACATTACTTTCAGGAAAAATTTGATTGTAAGTATGCAATAACACTTATTTGAAAATTTTAAAACCGATTGCACTGGGTTGTACTAGGTGGCATTTTAAAGGCTTGCTTGTATTTAGGCTTTTATTTTTATTGGTTCAAGATATAATGAATATTTATTTAAAACAAACTGTAAAGTTCTAATTCTTTGAAAGTTGTGTTGGCAAGATCAATGTTAATGGAACCCTCTGCAACTACCAATGGCATTCAACAACAGTGCCTAATCTCAATGCCTAATCACTCATTGCCTGTGGATAGAGAGAAATTCGGTAAGATACTAATTCCCGCTGCCTTCAAAGATAATCTTACCAAAAGCTTTTTTAGATTTTATCAGAAAGCATCGGTATTTTTCATTCTTTGCAACTATTTTTGATGTATGAGGGATCTGACTGCCAAGATGTTTCACGATTAAAATCGACAAAAATTGATTGAGATAGAAATGCTCAGCAAAAACATGCGCAAAATGACATCACTAGTTGTTATCGTTGCAGTAGTTGATATTGCTGGCTATTTATGTTATTATATTGATAGGATATCAAAAGGCCTAGTTACATACAGCATTATGCGTCTCTATTCTGTCAGCCATTTAAAGCAACTGCAGACGTCATAATCGCAGTTTCACTTTATCTGAACATTTAAAGCGAGATCAAGTTTTATTGAATTTAAACTTAAAACATCCTGGCATTCAGACCATTTCAAATTTCAAAAACAATTACAAAAGATAATAAAATAACAGTACTTTTTGATAAAATTTACTACAAATGTTGTGGAAGTTCATCTTTAGCCAATTCAGGCTGATCAGAACTCATAGTTACAATTTACTGCTTGTATACTTTTTGATAAAAACCAGCAAATTTTACAAAAAAAGGCTTTGCTTAGCTAGATACAATCACTAGCAGGATGCCTGGCATTGCACAGGTTTTAAAAAACAGCTGATAAACAGTGGCAGGTAATGTAGTAGCATGCCACTTGCTATTAGCCTGGCACAATGCAAATGGAATATTTAAGTAAGCTACTGTCTATATTGCTAAACTTACTAATGAGAGCTGCGAGAGCAAGCTTTAGTGATGTTGGGTAATGCAGAGTGCTATGCGTATTGTAGCTGAGATAACGGCTCGTATCGCCTAGTATATATTGTATCCCATGTAGCTTAATTGGTTAGGTTATGGCCTGAGGAATGGAAAGTTCCGAGATCAAATCCAGCACAAAGTACAACTATCATTCTTTTTATTCTAACAGCTAGAGCTGGACAAACCTAACAACAAACTTTGAGAATGTATATATATATAGATATATATATATATATATATATATATATCTATACGTTCTCAAAATTAATATAAATATATATGTATATAGGTATATTAATAGGTATATATGTATATATGTGTATATATATATATATGTACGTATCTATATACATATATATATACATATGTATACATACATAAATATAAGTGTGACTCTATTGAAGTGCTAACTTTATGACATCACGTTGTGAATAAGCAGTGCTGACTATAAGTTTCACTGCAAAACAATTAAACCATAGAGTGATGCAAAGGGTAGCACTAGATATTGGCTTCTATTCAAAGTACTGCTGCAAGTTTAGTTTGTGCCGACAGAAGAGCCTTGGAAATACAGTTAACCTTCCATTGATCAATTTTTTCCAGAGCTTTAGTAAAGGTAAGAAAACCTGTGAGCTCTTTGAATTATAATTTATAACTAATTATTTTATTATAATAATATAATAATTTTGTTGTTAATTCATAAGCATTGCTAGCAGCGAAACATTTTAATCATATATGGCTTATTATTCTCAGGGTAAAAATATTTTCTGTGTATGCTACGACAAAAGTTTGGTGGATAAGGACAAAACATATCCGTTTGAGCAATAAAACTAAATGTTTTAATGAGCTTTTTTGAATTAAAATCATTTTACGACACAAAAGAATTAAACAGTGCATAGTCAAGTGCATTTGCTCAAGTTTTACTTCAAATATGCTAGAGGAGCCTGCTGAAGGAAGTAAATAGTTTATCTCTGAAAACTGGAAAATATGAATAATACATTTATGGTTTTGTTTTTATATTTTTATATTTCTATATTTGTATATATTTTATATGTTGTTATATTTGTATTTTATATATTTTTATTTAATTTTTGTTTGTATACTAATGAACTGAGAAGTTTTGTCTCATGTCTCATTACCTTGAAATATATTTCAGGGTGACTGGTATATGGGATATACCAGGTATACCAGGTATATGATATCAGCTTGCCAAGCCTTGAATCACATAGCTTCGCATTGTGTATATTCTATCATTACTCCATATCAACAAGTAAACTGTGATCTGGCAATCCTGTAGTCTCTAGCAATAAAATTATAAAAAAATAAAATATGAAAATATAAAAATACGAAAATAAAAAATATGCAAATATAAAAGTAGAAAGATATAAAAATGTAAAGACGCGAAGGCGTAAAGACGCAAAAACCCAAAGACACAAAAAAGTAAAACGTAAAAGCATAAAAACATAAAAACATAGAAACACATAAATTTAAAAATGTAATGTGAAAACATAAAAGCGTAAAAGCACAAAAACACAAAAATAAAAAGTGAAAACGAGAAAATGTGAAAGTCGAAAAACACAAAAATATGAAACAGGAAAGCATAAAAACATAAAAATATTATTCACGTCCACTGTCCAGAAGTAAACTATTTACTTCCTTCAGCAGGCACTCTCACCACATTTGAGTTAAAACTTGAGCAAATATTTTTTGCAGTGAAAGTGCTGGCAGAAATATAGTTACAGGCAAAAAGTTAACAATAAAACTTATATAAGATAATTCAGTACATCACCGAAGTTATGCCCTGCAAATCTTAAGCTTCTTGCAGCGGCTGGGATGCAACAGAGCTTGAGATGTTCCTGTTGAAAAGAAGGTTGGCACACTGGCTAATGAGCTTTTCACAAGGGTATGTTGAGAGGACCCTGTTAGGGGTCCGTGGCACGTAAGGCCAATCGGTTCAGCCGCTGTGGGGACGAATGCCAGCTCCCTAAGAATTGGTGTGGCAGTTGACGTCAATGGAAGCATTGTTGAGGATGCGTCCTGGCTGAGGAAGGAGTCAGACCATTCACACATCAATTTTGTTGAGCTGGAAGCTGTGGGATGAGGTATTAACCTGGCCATTGCGTAGGGGTTAATGACTTTCATTTTGGCAGTTGATTCTCTCACAGTTGTCAATTAGATATCAAAAACAATTGACGGGCGCCATCATGTTTACAAGAAATGTGCCGTAAATATGCTGGTAAATTGTCGGCTGTGGGGATTTGTGACACGATCACCAAGTATGGCCTATCGGTCACAATGCATATTGTTCCTACGGTAGAAAACAAAACAAATTGATTGACAAGGGTGCCCAATAAGTGGCTTGGGCATCATCGAGAAATGAGTGAAGGTGAGGCTGTGAGCATGTGTGCTGCCATCTTTACCGGCAAGAGTCTCGAGTACGCTATATGGGTGCCGCATTTGCCTCACCATATGGGCGTCGAAAAGACGCTGTACCTTGCACAGCAAGTCCACAGTGACTTGTCGCGGGAGCAGGTTAAGGGCGAGCTGGCTGTGAAACGTGCCAGAGTGTTGACCCGGCTCTGAGAGGTGAAAACCTTGTGGAAACAGGCAGCTTGGCTGTCGAGAAAAACTGGTGCTGGGTGGCCATAGATGTGACTTACTGTGGCGACCAGATGTTCCTGTCTATGGTGGATAACAAGTCATCCAGTTTTTCTATTCGGCCTCGCTTGCCGAGTGAATCGGCGGCGCACATCATGGCTCAATTATGCACTGTTGTAATTGAGCGAGGACGGTGTGACGAGTTGTTAATGGACAATTCCATGGCATTTAGGTCAGCAACTGTTGCAAAGTTTGCTGACGAGTAGGGCGTTTCTCTGAGGTTTCGTGCTGCTTACGCCTCGAGTGGCAATGGAATCGTCGAGAGAAATTACCGGACAACCAAGAGGATTGCCGAGAGGGGAGGATTTAGCCCCAAAGAGGTGACGTCTTGGTATAACGCCACATACCGCAAGGGTACAGATGGGGGTTTGGTACTCTCAAATAATCTGTATCGTTATCAATGATAAGTGCCTTTTGATGTCAATCTATGTGGAATAGACAAGGTCAGTGAAGGCAAATTTGCAGTCAGTGATGAAGTGTGGTGAAACCTTCCCCCCTTTGTGTACTAGGTAGTAGGCACTGTAAGTAATAACCGGTGTAGTCTCGAAGCACAACCTGTGCGTAGATGGCATGCCTAGACATATGAGAGATGTTTGTAAATGGTGGTTTGGTACTGAACGTAGTGGGAGAACGGTACTCATGAACTGGTCGTAGAAGGCTGCCCTGTTGCTGCCCCACCGGCTCAGCTACACCTCCGTGAGGTAGTTGAGGTCTCAAAGGAGGACATGGAGGAAGGTCCTCAGACTACTGAAGATTGAGCTCGAACCATGGAGGGCAAGCCTCAGGCTGCTGAGGCTACGACAAAGGATTTAGATCTTGGTGAGCCTGAGTTTTAGTCAGTGATTCTCTGGCGGTCGCAGCGGGTGCAACGACATCCTCAGTATTTTGATGACTATGATAGATAGCTTAAGCTATCTATCATAGTCATCAAAATCAAGCTCACAATTGTGAGCTTCTTGAAAAGCTGGGGGAATTGTAAGTTATTAGCCATGTGGTGCTCGAGTTGAACTCATAAAAGTTCATGCGCCACCGGATAAGGGAATCCGCCATTTTGCATTCTGGTAAAGAGCTTCGTTCAGGTAGCTCGTAATTGGTGATTTTTGCTGTGTAACAAATCCACACTTTTCTTGTCTGTTTGAGTCTTGTTGACTCTTGGTTACTTATCTCATAGATTAGTCTGGCACTACGGTTTTTTCTGGAAAGACGTGCAGATGGAGCAGTGGTGACATAAGTGGAGGCTTGGAGCGTCACCGCTAGCATTCTGGTACTGCATGTTTTTTTGCTTAAAAGCTTACAGAAATATATTTCTTGTAAACAGTTTTTCTCATCTTTTCCAAAGAGTTTTGTTTGTGCTGAATAACATTGATAAAGTTTTTTAGGGTCTGTATAACTTATGATAGAATTTTAGGAGCAATGTTAATCATAAATCTTAAATGTGAACAAAAAGAAATATTTTACAAAATTAACCTAGCATTGTATCAGATTGTTACCAACTGAAATACTTAAAAAAACTTTACTTAGCAAACAAAATGAATATAAGCTAAGAAAAAAATTACTTTCTTTAATAAAGTATATTTCTCTGAAATATAGACCAATCAGTCATCAGTAATATTTATAGTTTTATTTTATCTATGAAGTGTCGTACTATTGACACAAAAAGCAGGCATTTGCATCACTTGCTTAAAAGATAATTCAAGAAACAAAATAGTCTTCAACCACACGCAACTATAATTTACAAAGCAAGAATGTGTAGTGACGCCAGTTTGAACCCATATATCATAGATTCTTATTTTTTCAATCTTGTTTCCATGACCACCTATATAGTACGATATTTTCCTTATCGTTGAAGAAGTATAAGGTGGCTTGGTAAGTACCTGAGAGAAGGAATGAAAAGTATTAGATGTAACTTTGCCTGACTCTCCATGTATCTTTCTGCTCAATTTCATTGTTAATATATTTTTATAACATTAGACATTTATTAAGCAAAAAAAGGCGATTTATTCTTTTTTTATATATTGTCAACTTACACTATACTTCTTGTCGTATAGTATCTATTTGTTCAAAGGGCAAGTTTTTCTATTATTTCCGATAGTGTCTTTAACTATGACTTACAGTAGTGCCTAATATTTTAGGAATAAAGGCTATTTGTTATTACAGACATGATGTACAACTCCTGAGTACTATTTGTGACAGGATGCTTATTTTTTAAGAAACAAAGCTACTTATTGTTTAAGACTATAGTCTCTTCACATTTGTAGCTGACTGTCAGTTAAAGAGGTGTCAGGTGTCCCCTCTTTAATGTGGCACCTGACACCTGTCACTGGTGTCACAGTGACACTGTCAAACCTGTGACAAAAAAGAGCTGTCGTCTGAGCAATCCGTCAAAAATTTAGCATTGTGTCTGCTTACCAGAAGCTGTGCTTGTTTTTAAGAGCATTGTTGTATGAATAATGCTCTCAAAAAAGCATATGGTATAAACTATTGTTAAAATGATTCAGTTATCTTTCTTATAATTTAATTGTATTGTAGATAAAAGAATGACATTTTAAGTTATCTGATTATTCTTGACAGTGTCATGCTGCATAAGCTGTACAACGTATGACAATTTGTAGTTATCTCCCCGTTGAAGTGTTTCCTTGGGTTATAGTTGTTTAAATGTATACATCATACATTGTATGTATTGGTTATGAGTTATTTGTCATTATTTTATGGTTCATCTATTTTTATTGGTAATGGTCTGAATTTTTTATTTATACACGAAATAGTGGAGTTTTAAGTAATTTTTCGTACTAGTTTCCATGTCAGATTGGGCATGTTTGTAATATGTGTTAGCCTTATTTTTGATGAGTTGGTTTGAAGCAGACAGTTGTGGAAAGTAAACGAATAAGTCGAGATCTCTATATGTGAAGTTTATCAAATAAAGTAACACTAATTAGTATTGTACAGCAAATTTAGAATATTATCTTTAGGTTTGAGGCAGTTTGGCAGCTTGGATGTTTTAAGATTAAAATCAACAAAACTTTATGGCAGTTAAACGCTCAGAACATACTTATGTGCAGAGAATATACGAAATGATGTCATTAGTTGCTATTGTTACTTTAGTTGATCATTTGTTTTATTTAGTTATCATTTGAAATTGTCATCAAGTCGGCATCTATTTTTTGTCTACAGTTGCAAGTTTTCTCATTTGTAGTTTTTTTAACTCTATAAGGCATTTTCAAACTTTAAACATTTTATCAGAAGGCACCAGTATTTCACTATCATTTGCTGTAAATGACTTTTTACAGCAATCGTGTTTGTTCACTACTATCACTTGTTTTTGATGTTTGAGGTGATCTGATTGCAGGATATTTTACAATAAACTTTCTTGAACTTGATTGTGATTAAAACGCTCTGGGGGAAAATATTTGCGAGATGCGGGACTAGTTGATATCGTTGCTATAGTTGATATTGGCTATTGTGTTCATGTTGCAGCGTTTTTTGCCTATATTTTGTTGGTCTCTTTGCAACTAAAGACATAATTGCAGTTTATTTGAGCATTTTCGCTGCGAACAATTTTCTAGAGTTCACTTTTAAAACACCCTTGCAGTTAGACCATCTCAAACATCCAAAACAATAGCGAGTGATAAATAAATAGCGATACTTTCTGATGAAATCTACTAAAACTTTGTGTTCATCTTCAAAGGGCTGAAAAGCAGCAGATGTTGGCAGAAAAACTTTACAAAAATTTTCGGAATCACAAAACTTTAAATTAATTTGTATGACTAAATATTCTGAGTACAAACAAAACTTGATTTTATTTTTTAAAAAATGTACAGAAAGCTTACTAATTCACAAAAGGTGATACAAATTTTAAACTAAAACAGACGATGCAGACTCGGTTTATTATTCTGTTAGTAAAACTTGCGAAAGGTTTGTACACTGCCTTTTTAGTGTACTTTTCATTGCTTTGTTAGTCTTCAAACATAACTGTAAAAAAGCCCTGTTCAAGAAACATTTTAAAATTTTTGGAAACTTTAATAGAGAACCATTTTTATGTAATTTTATTGGTGTAGGTGACCCAAAAAGCACGTTGCAGCCTAAAAGGTATTGCGACAAAATCCAGTTTTTGAATGGAAATGTATAAAAAATATTTCTTGTAAATATTTTTCCTCATCTTTTCCAAAAGGCTACTTTTTTTTTGATTAACACTGATATAGTTTTTTAGCGTCTGTATCAAATTATCATAGAATTTTATAAACAATGGTAGTCATAAATCTTAAATGAGAACAACAAGGAATTTACAAAAAATAACCTGGCTATTATATCAGATTGTTACCAACTGACATACGTAAAAACTCTTTACTTAGCAAGCAAAATGAGTATATGCTAAGAAAGATTTACTTTCTATAAAAAGTTATTTTTAAATATAGACCAATCAGTCATCAGTATTATTTATAGTGTCATTTTATCTGTGTAGTGTCGTGCTATTGACACCAAAAGCAGGTGGTTGCATCACATGCTTAAAAAATAATCCAAGAAACAAAATAACCTTCTACCACAAGCAAACATAACTCATCTATCAAGAATGTAGAGTGACGCCAGTGTGGGTCCATCTATCATAGCTTCTCATTTGTTCAATTTCGTTTCCATGACGACCTATATAGTACGACATTTTCCTTGTCTCTGAAATAGTAAAAAGTGGTTTGGCAGATACCTGAAAGAAGGAATGAAGGATATTGGAGATAACTTGCCTGACTCTCCATGTTTCTTTCTGCTCAATTTCTTTGTTAATATAATGCTATTACATAGCAAATCTACTTAAGGAAACAAGGCTATTTATTCTTTTTTATATTTTATCAACACATGCTATACTTTTTGTCATATAGCATCTATTCGTCCAGAGGGCAAGTTTTTTTTAATCATTTTAGAAAGTGACTTCAAGTATGGCTTACAGTAGTGCCTAATATTTTAGGAATTAAGTCTATTTCTAATTACATACAGTATGTGATGTACAACTTTGGAGTACTATTTGTGACAGGATGCTTATTTTTTTAAGAAACAACGCTACTTATTGTTTAAGAGTATAGTCTTTACACATTTGTAGCTGACTATCAATCAAACAGGTGTCAGGTGTCACCTCTTTAACGTGACACCTGACACCTGTCAATGGTGTCACAGTGACACCAGCAAACCTGTGAGTGTAAATAGCTGTCATATGAGCATTCCGTCAAAAATCTAGCATTGTGTCGGCTTACCAGAAGCTGTGCTTGTTTTTATGAGCATTGTTGCATGAACAATGCTCTACGTTCCTGACTGGACATGCCTGAGTGCTGTGGCACGAGAATTGAGATGACTGGAGACATGCTTAGTACAGAGAGCAATTTAAGGTTAGATGTCATTCCTGTCAGCACCAGTCGCACTTTTTTGAAAATCAAACAGCATATTGTTGTTTGCAGATCAGACGTTTTAAACCACTAGGTTACAGGTGCTCTAAGAAATTATGCAAGTCTATCAGGTGTTGCGAGGTGGTCACCCATCCATGCACTCTCCTGGTTCAACGATGCTTAGCTTCAGTGATCGAACAGCAACTAGTATTTCTAATGTGAACGGGCTATCGATGAGAGTATATTTTGATGTACATAGTGAAGTAGATGAAAGTTTGGTATTCTCTAAACAGCATTTGTTGTAAGTCTGTGTTGAGGGAACGTGTACATCTATTCATGATGCAGAGCCTTTTGAGCTCTGCATAATCTTTGTTGCAATTAGCTTTCAAGTCTTATCACAAGTCCTACTATCTCAATAGCCACTTGTCTCAGCACGTCACAGTTGTGAACAAACAGTATCTTATCAGCTGTCACAGAAGCAAGAAGTTTACAGTTGTCATAGATGCTCTACACACTGTTTTATTGAGTTACTATGAGATCAGTATTTTGATGGAGATTTGTGGGCGATGATTAAATCAGGTTAAAAGGATACGGAATTCCACGTCAGACATCATATCAGCACATTTTCAAAATAGACATGATTGAAGTGTGGAAAATGTTTAAATGAAATAACTTGTTTGGTTTTTTGAAATAACTTTTGGCACTTGCAAAAGTTTTTCGCAAACTTTTGCAAGTGCCATTTCCATTTCTGCAAGCATGAAACATTCGGTAAACAAGAAAGTAATAAAACTCACTTTATTTGCAGATTTTTGTCGTTTTGGTCGAGCAGATTGCGTAAACTTGCAAATTAATTCAGTCATGAAAACCTAGTGAGAGTCGTAGCCATTGATGTTCATTGCCATGGTAGTAGCTTCTGAACTCGTTCATGAAATATGTTTGGAAACTTATGATTAGACGCATTAATAATTTGCTAGATACCAAATAAGCTCAAATTTTCTCAAAATGTAGTTTTGTAAGATTTAAATTATTAATAAATTAAAGATTAATTTAAATTTCGTAAAATGTAAATTATAAAGAGTCTGCCATTAGTATCAGTATCAGTATCATTATAAGTATCAGTATCTGTATATGTATCTGTATCAGTACCAGTATCAGTATCAGCATCAGTATCAGTATCTGTATCAGTATCAGTATCTGTATGTGTATCAGTATCAGTGTCTGTATCTGTATCAGTACCAGTACCAGTACCAGTATCTGTATCAGTATCTGTATCAGTATCTGTATCAGTATCTGTATCAGTATCTGTATCAGTATCTGTATCAGTATCTGTATCAGTATCTGTATCAGTATCTGTATCAGTATCTGTATCTGTATCAGTATCTGTATCAGTATATGTATCAGTATCTGTATCACTATCTGTATGTTATTCTGTATCTATAGCTGTATATGTATCAGTAATAGTATCAGTATCTGTACTATTATGAACTGTGATGTTTCTCTATTGCACTGTACCATGTACCAGCAGATTTAGCTTAAAGTTGAGCCAATCTAAGAAAGAACTGACATCTATAAAACAAGAGAGTTGAGAACATAAGAGTTGGCTTGCTAGGTACTAAATATAAATCACCACTACTGTGCAAATAGATAAGACAGATTGAGTCAATAACACAAGATAATGATGGTCCAAAACCAGCTGCAGCGCTTGTCAGCCTCTGTCTTGAAACAATTTTGACTTCAATCGTGAAACAACCCGGCAGTCAGATTACCTTAAACAAACAAAATCTCACATAATAAGAAGATACCTATTATTTCTTGTCAAATCTTCTAATATTTTGTGTGAGTGACTCTCTAAGTCAACTCAGAAATGGTAAAATATATGATGAACACTATTTGGTCCAGTTTGATGCTATTGAAAGGGCTTGCTATCAGTGTCTTGGTAACAGACGTTAATTTCCTAATTTGTGTCACACCCAGAGATCTGATAGTTGAAGTAGCTTTCTAATTAAAACATTTGGGATTTCTGAGGTGCCGTCAGCGATGATGAGACCGCTTCCTGTTTTAAGAGAAATTTGCCTGTAGCTACGATTTGCTGCCCTAATTTCAGCTAGAAACCACCCCAAACCATATACCATTAGATGCAGATTTTTCTAACAATGGAGTGAGTTTCTTATAAGCAGCAGTTGGCTATTAGCCTTTTGTTTGTTTAAAATTGTGTATGCAACTAACTTAGACAAAATAAAAAGATAGTCTAGTTTATAGCTTGTTATATTCTCAACTAATTTAATTCTTAACTAATTAATTGAATACAAGTTGAATAAAATATATTTTATTTAATTTCTGTTCAATTAACTAATTAATGAAAGAATTATAAAAACTTAAGGTGAAGGCTATGTGTTGAAAGATAAAAACATATGTAGAAGCTTCAGGGCTTAAAAGTTTAGTTTATCACAATATGGCATCTACAATTAACACTCGACTCCCTTGGACTGACTAAATTTTATCAGAAAGTATCAATATGGTTCTATGTTTTTCAATATTTGAGGTGATCTGACTGCCAGGATATTTCATGAATATAATTGACAAAACTTAATAGTGGTTAAAATGCTCAGAATCAAGCAAAACTGCAATTATTACATTCATAGTTGTCTCAATAAAACTAATGCGAAAATCTTAAACTTAAAATTGGAAATTGTTGATTGAGCCAAGGCTATCTTTTTTTGTCATAGGTGCAAAGACTAAGCGCAAGATATTGTATGAGCTAAGGCTATGCGTAGAGTAAAGAGTGAGCTAAAGCCTAGTTTTCATATCGAATGCGAGACCTCGGCGGTAATCCTGAGCAGCAAAACACTTGCAGCGCGAGGCTTGGTGGCTTCTGTTCACTTTAATCTGCATCGCTAATAATCGCATAAAAAAGGCTCACTCAACATGCCATTCCGAAAATACTCACCTCTTTTTGTACAGTGCATTTCGAGAAGGTTTTGTCTGCGGCTCTTCACAAAAGTTGAACAGTGTTGAACTCTTGCGCTGACCGCTGGCAACTACCGGCGATACTCGGCACGTAGGTTCACGTTTCACCGCTGATAGCCCAGCGGTGCTGTTTTCATCGCTTGCGCCGTATATGGAAACCAGGCTTAAGGCTATACATCTGCTTAAGGCTATACATAAGGCTTAAGGCTATATCAGTATCTGTATCAGTATCAGTATCTGCATCAGTATCAGCATCTGTATCAGTATCAGGACCAGTATCTGTATCTGTATGTGTCTCAATATTTGTATCAGTCTCTGTATCAGTATATGTATCAGTATCTGCATCTGTATCAGTATCAGTATCTGTATCACTATCTGTATTTTATTCTGTATCTGTATAAGTAATAGTATCAGTATCTGTACTATGATGAACTGCGATGTTTCTCTATTGCACTGTACCATGTACCAGCAGAATTAGTTAAAAGTCGAGCCATTCTAAAAAAGAAGTGACATCTATAAAACAGAGAGTTGAGAACATAGAGTTGGCTTGCTCAGTACTAAATATAAATCACTAAATATAACATCGCTACAGTGCAAACAGATGAGACAGATTGGGTCATGAGCACAAGATAATGATGGAAAAAAACCAGCTGCAGCGCTTGTCATTCTCTGTCTTGAAACAAATTTGACCTCAATCTTGAAACAACCTGGCAGTCAGATTACCTTAACCAACAAACAAAATCTCACATAATAAGAAGGTACCTATTATTTCTTGTCAAATCTTCTAATATTTTGTGTGAGTGACCCTTTAAGTCGACTCAGAAATGGTAAAATATATGATGAACACTATTTGGTCCAGTTTGATGCTATTGACAGGGCTTGCTATCAGTGTCTTGGTAACAGACGTTAATTTCCTAATTTGTGTCACACCCAGAGATCTGATAGTTGAAGTGGCTTTCTAATTAAAACATTTGGGATTTCTGAGGTGCCGTCAGCGATGATGAGACCGCTTCTTGTTTTAAGAGAAATTTGCTTGTAGCTACGATTTGCTGCCTTAATTTCGGCTAGAAACCACCCCAAACCATATACCATTAGATGCAGATTTTTCTTACAACGGAGTGAGTTTTTTATAAGCAGCCGTTGGCAATTAGCCTTTTTTTGTTTAAAATTGTGTATGCAACTAACTTAGACAAAGTAAAAAGATAGTCTAGTTTATAGCTTGTTATATTCTCAACCAATTTAATTCTTAACTAATTAATTGAATACAAGTCTAATAAAATGTATTTTATTTAATTTCTGTTCAATTAAATAATTAATGAAAGAATTATAAAAACTTAAGGTGAATGCAATGTGTTGAAAGATAAAAACATATGTAGAAGCTTCAGGGCTTAAAAGTTTAGTTTATCACAATATGGCATCTATAATTAATGCTCGACTCCCTTGGACTGACTAAATTTTATCAGAAAGTATCAATATGGTTCTATGTTTTTGCGATTTTTCAATATTTGAGGTGATCTGACTGCCAGGATATTTCATGAATATAATTGACAAAACTTGATTGTGGTTAAAATGCTCAGAATCAAGCAAAACTACAATTATTACATTCGTAGTTGCACTTGACAGAACAGAAAGGAGTAAAGCTGCAACTTGAACACAATAGCAGATATCAATAGCAAAAGAGACTAGCGGTTGAGCAACTAATGACGTCATTTCAGTACAGATTTTCCTTCTGAGCTTTTCAACCGTGATCGCTATTTGTAATTTTTAATTTTTTTTTACTTGCAACAACATGGGAGACTAATCAATTAAAAAGTCAAAAACGCTCGCAAATAATAGAAAAATATTGACACTTTCTGATAAAGCCAGCTGAAATATCTTGCAAGTTCATATTTAAGGGTTTTGTCCAAGAGTGAATGGATTTGGTTATTTGGCATCTCTAGCTTGTCCTGGATATTTTCAGAGGTTTTAGTTGCCAAAAGCATTTAGCATCAGGATTTACGGCTGGCTTAATCCGGAGAAACATTTATAAAATCATCTGGTTTTAGTAAATGTGGATGAGATGTTGTTGAGAGCTTTTCAAATTATGTTTTAGCACTGTCAACAAATGAATTAGTTCGATTAAAATCGATAATCAATTTTATTTTATTTAAAATAAATAATCAAAAACCATAACTAACTTTAATAACTTAATTTTAATTATTTAATTTATATTCAGTTGATTTGCTATAAATTAAATTATTTGAATATTTCAAGCAAGTAGCTTGACAATCGTTTTATTTTGTCAAGGTCATTAGCATACGGAATCTCAAAGAAAAAAATTTGATACTTTTAGGAAACTCGCTACATTGTTAAACAGTTCTGTATTTAAAGTTATATAGGTTTTGGTGGCTTCTAGCAAAAATAATGCATTGACTCTTTTGTAACTGCGTTAAAATCGCTATTCTGACCAAAGTAATTCAAGCGTATTTTTAGAAATTTGATATAACCGTAATATTTATGAAATATATCGAGAATCAATGCAGATATTTTTTACTGTAAAATGCATCTTATTCAGAACAAGACTTTTTACATGAAAGTTATAAAATTGTTTAGAGAATTCAACTCTTGCAAAATTTTGCGAATTTTACGAATTCCTCTCTCGCATAATTTTTGGCGTTTCCGTTGCATTGATCGAACACGGTGCATTAAACAAGGAATTGTTTAGCAAAAAGATTTTTCATAGGTTGCACCTAATTGGCAACGAGGTTGTTTCATTGGAGACAAAATTTTGATTGGTCTAGCTAATGTGTAAGCCTCGTAATAAAAATAAAAGTGAAAACCTATTGTTAAGCCGATACATCGGCTTACAGTCTGTTCTTATATTACCACGATGGCCAATACAATGGCTTACAGTAACAAAAGAGTATAATCACGTGAAAAAGTTTATAAAATGTGAGGTGATCTCATCTTTTCTGATGGCACATCATGAATGGTAAATGTCGTAAGCAGAGAATTGCATGAATCTCTTGCAAGCTCAACTTACCAGGTTTTTAGTAAGTCTGCATTTCGAAGAGCGTGCTTGTAAACCTACAGTTAAAGATTTCATCTTCGCTCGAAAGAACTACTTCTTTAGCAGCTCTTAGTTTTCTACATGAATCTTTTAAAATCATGTTTAAACAGTTCGAAAATTTTGATCATGCCTCCGCAGTGTGATGGCTATTAAATTGGCCTTTGGCCAACAGGCACTCCAGATTACTTTGGCAAGCGCTTGTCACTTGAAAACTACTAGAGGTTTATTGTAGGCAAATCAATTAAAATCACCGGTCACGATGGAGGATATAGCCATAATGTCCGGCAAATAAACATCGACTGTTGGATCAGAATATATGTTATCGCGCGATGTTTGCCAACAAAATGAAATTCAAATGTTACTAGCGATTTTGTAACAAATGATCTTTCACTTGTCTCAATAAAACTACTATGAAAACCTTCAACTTAAGATTAAAAATTGTTGAGCGAGCCAAGGCTATCCTTTTTTCTCATAGGTGCAAAGACTAAACGCAAAACATTGCATGAGCTAAGGCTATGTGTAGAGTAAAGAGTGAGCTTAAGCCTAGTTTTCATATCGAATGCGAGACCTCGGAAGTAATCCTGCCCAGCAAAACACTTGCAGCACGAGGCTCGGTAGCTTCTGTTCACTTAAATCTGCATTACTAATAATTGCACAAAAATGTTCGCTCGGCATGTCATTCCGACAATGCTCACTTCCACCTGTACAGTGCAATTTGAGAAGGTTTTGACTGCGGCCCTTCACGAAAGTTGAACAGTGCTAAACTCTTATGTTGACTGCTGGCAACTACCAGCGGTACTGGGTGTGTAGGTTCACATTTCACTGCTGATAGCCTGTGGTGCTGTTGGCAGTGCTTGGGGAGTATATGGGAACCAGGCTATACATATTCCTTTTTTTTAAAGTCTTTTGATAGTGTTTTCCTATCTGGTTCAACCTGGCACGTAGGTGGACGCGCAACACCGATACCTTACGTTTGTTGTGCGCGCCAATAGTGTCTTTGTAAATCGTATATTGAACAAGCATGCAAGATCCACAAAGGTCTTTTTAATTTTTCTTTATTTGCCAAATCTAAAAAATTCAATTATTAGCTTAACCAGTGCACTTTAGAAAATTAGATGCCCTTCTATACGCTGTTTAAACAATTGAAACTGTTGAATAGATGTTCAAGGAATATAGCTGACGCGGTGTTTAAAAAGTTTTATGCATACATCTTACCCTAGTGTGAAAGAACTACATTAAAAGATCTGCAGTGATTTTTCACCTTTTTATACTAGAAAGAACCATCAACTAAGTTTGTAGACAATACGTATATTTGTGTAATGGAAAATTACAGTGAAAGTGTTCATAACAGAAGTATCAAACTGATCAAAGCTCAAAGAATAAATGATCAGCTTTGTTCTGGTGAACCCTTATATATGTGAGGGGTCTGCTCCTCCAACTTTAGGATCAGCGGGTCCTTTATTTTCTGGCCAACACTGACAAACTTAGTTCGCTCATTGTCAACCTCTTGGTCTGGCTGGGCCTGACTGTCATCTTTTTATGTCCGGCAAGAGATCAATCACACCGACTGACCAATGGCCAAGACGATAGTCAATCTGATTGGGCTGAGCCGTTAGCTCTTTGGTCCTCAGTCTAAGCTGCTGGTTGGCTGCCTTTCCTTTGTCCAACACAATACTTGCTGATTGTTCTGTTGGTAAAAGCTTTCTAATGCTGTCTCATTTATGCTGAGCATTCCATCCAACCTTTTTATCCAAGCTCTGTAGATACGTATAACTGTCATAATATGAAGATTCTTTCATGGGTGTCAACAGGCTTCATTCATGCCTAACATTCTCTTAAATTTAGTGTTTTTAAGGCTAGTTCACATTCTAAGGCACAAGCACTGGGAACAGCCTAACCAGACTGTCATGATTGTAACTTTCTTGCCGGATTGACAGTAAATAGGCTTCGCACAGGTGCATTTGGTTATCTTTTATATGTAAAATTATTTTGCACTGTAAAACTACAATAAATAAAACTACTTGTTACAAAATGCAGACAGTTATGGGCTACAAACAGGTTTCCATTTCCATTTCTGCAAGCATGAAACTTTCGGTAAACAAAACAGTAATAAAACTCACTTTATTTACAGATTTTTGTCGTTTTGGTCTTGCAGATTGCGTAAACTTGCAAATTAACTGTCATGAAAACCTAGTGAAAGTCGTAGCTATTGATGTTCATTGCAATGGTAGTAGCTTCTGAACTCGTTCATAAAATATGTTTAGAAATTTATGATTAGACGCATTAATAATTTGCTAGATACCAAATGAGCTCAAATTTTCTCAAAATGTAGTTTTGTAAGATTTAACTTATTAGTAAATTAAAGATTAATTTAAATTTTGTAAAATGTAAATTATAAAGAGCCTGCCATTAGTATCAGTATCATTATAAGTATCAGTATCTGTATCAGTGTCTGTATCTGTATCAGTATCAGTATCTGTATCAGTATCTGTATCTGTATCTGTATCAGTATCAGTGTCTGTATCTGTATCTGTATCAGTACCAGTACCAGTACCAGTATCTGTATCAGTATCTGTATCAGTATATGTATCTGTATCTGTATCAGTACCAGTACCAGTACCAGTATCTGTATCTGTATTTGTATCTGTATCTGTATCAGTATCAGTATCTGTATCACTATCTATATTTTATTCTGTATCTGTATATGTATCAGTAATAGTATCAGTATTTGTACTATTATGAACTGCGATGTTTCTCTATTGCACTGTACCATGTACCAGCAGAATTAGTTTGAAGGTGAGCCAATCTAAGAAAGAAGTGACATCTATAAAACAGAGAGTTGAGAACATTAGAGTTGGCTTGCTAAGTACTAAATATAAATCACCACTACAGTGCAAATAGATAAGACAGATTGAGTCAAG
This sequence comes from Watersipora subatra, assembly GCF_963576615.1. Taxonomy (NCBI): domain Eukaryota; kingdom Metazoa; phylum Bryozoa; class Gymnolaemata; order Cheilostomatida; family Watersiporidae; genus Watersipora; species Watersipora subatra. The sequence goes on from NC_088713.1 coordinate 46,938,111, forward strand.
AACACAAAATAATGATGGTCCAAAACCAGCTTCAGCGCTTGTCAGTCTCTGTCTTGAAACAATTTTGGCTTCAATCGTGAAACAACCTGGCAGTCAGATCAACTCAAACAGCAAACAAAATCTCACATAATAAGAAAATACTTATTATTTTCTGTCAGACATTCTAATATTTGGTGTGAGTGACTTGGTAAGTTGACTCAAAAATGGTACAATGTATGATGAACATTATTTGGTCAAGTCTGATGCTATTGACAGGGCTTGCTATCAGTGTCTTGGTAACAGACGTTAATTTCCTAATTTGTGTCACACCCAGAGATCTGATAGTTGAAGTAGCTTTCTAATTAAAACATTTGGGATTTCTGAGGTGCCATCAGCGATGATGAGACCGCTTCTTGTTTTAAGAGAAATTTGCTTGTAGCTACGATTTGCTGCCTTAATTTTGGCTAGAAACCACCCCAAACCATATACCATTAGATGCAGATTTTTCTAACAACGGAGTGAGTTTTTTATAAGCAGCAGTTGGCAATTAGCCTTTTTTTGTTTAAAATTGTGTATGCAACTAACTTAGACAAAGTAAAAAGATAGTCTAGTTTATAGCTTGTTATATTCTCAACTAATTTAATTCTTAACTAATTAATTGAATACAAGTCTAATAAAATGTATTTTATTTAATTTCTGTTCAATTAAATAATTAATGAAAAAATTATAAAAACTTAAGGTGAATGCAATGTGTTGAAAGATAAAAACATATGTAGAAGCTTCAGGGCTTAAAAGTTTAGTTTATCACAATATGGCATCTATAATTAATGCTCGACTCCCTTGGACTGACTAAATTTTATCAGAAAGTATCAATATGGTTCTATGTTTTTGCAATTTTTCAATATTTGAGGTGATCTGACTGCCAGGATATTTCATGAATATAATTGACAAAACTTGATTGTGGTTAAAATGCTCAGAATCAAGCAAAACTACAATTATTACATTCATAGTTGCACTTGACAGAACAGAAAGGAGTAAAGCTGCAACTTGAACACAATAGCAGATATCAATAGCAAGAGAGACTAGCGGTTGAGCAACTAATGACGTCATTTCAGTACAGATTTTCCTTCTGAGCTTTTCTATCACGATCGATATTTGTCACTTCTAAATACTTTGTCATTTGCAACAACACGGGAGTCCAATCATTTAAAAAGTCAAAAATAATCGGAAATAATAGAGAAATATTGACACTTTCTGATAAAGCCAGCTGAAATAGTTTACAAGTTCATCTTTAAGGGTTTAGTCCGAAAGTGAATGGATTTGGTCATTTGGCATCCCTAGCTTGTCCTGGATATTTTCAGAGGTTTTAGTTGCCAAAAGCATTTAGCATCAGGATTTACGGCTGGCTTAATCCAGAGAAACATTTATAAAATCGTCCGGTTTTAGTAAATGTGAACGAGATGGTGTTGAGAGCTTTTCAAATTATGTTTCAGTAGTGTCAACAAATGAATTAGTTCGATTAAAATCGATAATCAATTTTATTTAATTTAAAATAAATAATCAAAACTCATAACTAAATATAATAACTCAATTTTAATTATTTAATTTATATTCAGTTGATTTGCTATAAATTTAATTATTTGAATATTTCAAGCCATTAGCTTGACAATCGTTTTATTTGGCAAGGCCATTAGCATACGGAATCTGAAAGAAAAAAAGTTAATTGATACTTTTAGGAAACTCACTACATTGTTAAACAATTCTGTAACTAAAGGTATATGGGTTGTGGTGGATTTTAGCAAAAATAACGTATTGACTCTTTCGTAACTGCACTAAAATCGCTATTCTGACCAAATTAATTCAAGCGTATTTTTAGAAATTTGACCAGTAGTATTTATGAAATATATCGAGAATCAATGCAGATATTTTTTGCTGTAAAATGCATCTTATTCAGAACAAGACTTTTTACATGAAAATTATAAAATTGTTCTGGGAATTCTATTCTTGCAAAATTTTGTGAATTTTGCGAATTCTACTCTCGCTATTCTTCCTTCGCATTGATCGCACGCGATGAATTAAAAAAATAATTGCTTAGTAAAAAGATTTTCAATTGGTTGCACTTAATTGGAAACGAGGTTGTTTCATTGGAAACAAATTTTGATTGGTCTAGCTAATGTGTGTAAGCCTCGTAATGAAAATGAAGGTGAAACCCTATTAATAAGTCGATACATCTGCTTACAGTCTGTTCTTATATTACCACGATGGCCAATACATTGGCTTACAGTAACAAAAGAGTTGAATCATGTGAAAAATTTTTATAAAATGTAAGGTGATCTCATCATTTCTGATGGCACATCATGAATGGTAAATGTTGTAAGCAGAGAATTGCATGAATCTCTTGCAAGCTCAACTTACCAGGTTTTTAGTAAGTCTGCATTTCGAAGAATGTGCTTGTAAACCTACAGTTAAAGATATCATCTTCATTCAAAAGAACTACTTCTTTAGCAGCTCTTAGTTTTCTACATGAATCTTTTAAAATTATCTTTAGACGGTCGCAAATCTTGATTATGCCTCCGCAGTGTTGGCTATTAAATTGGCCTTTGGCCAACAGGCCCTCCAGATTACTTTGGCAAGCGCTTGTCACCTGAAAACTACTAGAGGTTTATTGTAGGCAAATCAATTGAAATCACCGGTCACGATGGAGGATATAGCCATAATGTCCGGCAAATAAACATCGACTGTTGGATCAGAATATATGTTATCACGCGATGTTTGCCAACAAAATAAAATTCAAATGTGACTAGCTATTTTGTAACAAATGATCTTTCACTTGTCTCAATAAAACTACTATAAAAAACCTTCAACTTAAGATTAAAAATTGTTGAGCGAGCCAAGGCTATCCTTTTTTCTCATAGGTGCAAAGACTAAACGCAAAACATTGCATGAGCTAAGGCTATGTGTAGAGTAAAGAGTGAGCTTAAGCCTAGTTTTCATATCGAATGCGAGACCTCGGCGGTAATCCTGCCCAGCAAAACACTTGCAGCACGAGGCTCGGTGGCTTCTGTTCACTTAAATCTGCATTACTAATAATCGCACAAAAATTTTCGCTTGGCATGTCATTCCGACAATGCTCACTTCCACCTGTACAGTGCAATTTGAGAAGGTTTTGACTGCGGCCCTTCACGAAAGTTGAACAGTGCTAAACTCTTATGTTGACTGCTGGCAACTACCAGCGGTACTGGGTGCGTAGGTTAACATTTCACTGCTGATAGCCTGTGGTGCTGTCGGCGGTGCTTGCGGAGTATATGGGAACCAGGCTTAAGGCTATACATATTCCTTTTTTTAAAAGTCTTTTGATAGTGTTTTCCTATCTGGTTCAACCTGGCACGTAGGTGGACGCGCAACACCGATACCTTACGTTTGTTGTGCGCGCCAATAGTGTCTTTGTAAATCGTATATTGGACAAGCATGCAAGATCCACAAAGGTCTTTTTAATTTTTCTTTATTTGCCAAATCTAAAAAATTCAATTAATAGCTTAACCAGTGCACTTTAGAAAATTAGATGCCCTTCTATACGCTGTTTAAACAATTGAAACTGTTGAATAGATGTTCAAGGAATATAGCTGACACGGTGTTTAAAAGGTTTTATGCATACATCTTATCCTGGTGTGAAAGACCTACAGTAAAAGATCTGCAGTGATTTTTCACCTTTTTATACTAGAAAGAACCATCAACTGAGTTTGTAGACAATATGTATATTTGTGTAATGGAAAATTACAGTGAAAGTGTTCATAACAGAAGTACCAAGCTGATCAAAGCTCAAAGAATAAATGATCAGCTTTGTTCTGGTGAACCCTTATATATGTGAGGGGTCTGCTCCTCCAACTTTAGGGTCAGCGGATCCTTTCTTTTCTGGCCAACACTGACAAACTTAGTTCGCTCATTGTCAACCTCTTGGTCTGGCTGGGCCTTACTGTCATCTTTTTATGTCCGGCAAGAGATCAATCACACCGACTGACCAACGGCCAAGATGATAGTCAATCTGATTGGGCTGAGCCGTTAGCTCTTTGGTCCTCAGTCTAAGCTGCTGGTTGGCTGCCTTTCCTGTGTCCAACACAATACTTGCTGATTGTTCTGTTGGTAAAAAATTTCTAAGGCTGTCTCATTTATGCTGAGCAATCCATCCAGTCTTTTTATCCAAGCTCTGTAGATACGTATAACTGTCATAATGTGAAGATTCTTTCATGGGTGTCAACAGGCTTCATTCATGCCTGACATTCTTTTAAATTTAGTGTTTTCAAGGCTAGCTCACATTCTAAGGCACAAGCACTGGGAACAGCCTAACCAGACTGACATGATTGTAACTTTCCTGTCGGATTGACAGTAAATAGGCTTCGCACAGGTGCATTTGGTTATCTTTTACATGTAAATTTATTTTGCACTGTAAAACTACAATAAATAAAACTACTTGTTACAAAATGCAGACAATTATGGGCTACAAACAGGTTTTGATACTTGACAAAAGGGTGATTAATAATCAAAAAAACAAAATGACAAGCCTGAGCAAGCTATATAAAAGACATTTATAATTGTAAATAACATACCAAATTCACCCTTTCCAGGAGGTAGTTAATAAAAAGGTTGTAAAAATACAATTGTGTAGAAATTGCTACACTTCAAAACCTTGCATTATGAAGATATTTGTCAGAATGAATCAAAACAACATAGCATTTATCCAAATTATGTAAAAACACCCTGCTGTGGCGGTGACAACACATACTCGTAAGCAACGCAATTTTGGTGACACACAACAACCCATTGGTCTGGAAACAGATTTGATGTGATGCTATGGTTAGGCGTGTGAATGGACCAGCAGCATGGTGACTGCAAAGTCAATAAACCAGTTAACTAATTGAAAAGGAGACTGTGAAATTCTATAGCCACCTGGCAAGCCATTACAATGATGAAATACATGATGATTTCAAAAAGTGAGCATTGTTTGATTTTTCACAAGCGATATGAAAACTAAATCTTTCCAAAATACGTTGACTTAGTGAAGGATGAGGACCTTGCGTATCAACTTTCATTTTTGTAGGAAACAGCCACTTTGAAATAAGTTATACTTTCTGTAGCTGTTTCAACTCCCACAACCACAAAAATTTTTGACAGTTTCGGTTGAAGTCACGGAATAGACAAAAAAGACAAAAACATTTGCCTGAAACTCACAGAATTGTCAAAGCTACGCATGATCATCGAATTGTTATGGAACAAATTATTAGCGAGCTTGATGTTGGCAGCTTTTGCGATTTGTTTAGTCAGACACACATAAAACGACATGAAAGGAAAATACCAATGCAATTCAACATAGTAAATGCGAGGAAGCTAAATTAAAAAATGTGATATCGTTAGTGCATTCTACGTAATTACACCATGTTGACGAAGTTGAATTACGTCGGTACTTTTTTGTTTTGCTGTATATATCTCAGACTAAACAAATTGCAAAAGCTGCTAAAATCGTGCTTGGTATTAATTTGTTTGGCAATCATTTCAAACGTTTCGTCGGCGATTTTGGTACAGCTTTGACAAATTTGTGTTTTTGGTTTATTTTGTGATTTCGACGGAAACTTCCAACATTTTCAGCACATGTGGCTGTACCTGCAATGACGTTGTGCAAAACTGTCACTGGGGTGTCATGGCGGATGTGAAAACAGTGCTATAGTTTTAATTTGTGACATGTGATTCAGGTCTTTACAGACATGAGTGTCTGCTTTTTGTTGTTGCTAATTGTGACGTCTGCTCTTTACTGTTATGTCAAATAAACAAGAAGCCTTCTTCAATTTGTTCTACATTTGTCATTGTGAGATGTCAAGTTGCAATATTAGTCTTGTTGGCTATGTGACAGTATTTGTCAATGTACCAGCAGTCAAAAAATTTGTCAACAGCTGTCAAAGATTTTAAGGATGAAATTACACAATGATTTAGTGAAGTTTATCAGAAGAGTTTACCAGTTTATCATTTCTATGAATTGCACTTGTTGTTAATGTTTGAAGGGATCTGATTGCCAGGATGTTTCAACATTAAAATCGATAAAGGTTGATCACGGCTAAAATAGTTAGTAAAAGAATATATGCAAAATGATGTCACTAGTTGCTATCTTTGCTATAGTTGATATCGGCTATTGCAATCAAGTTGCTGTGTTACGTGTTAATACTCTGTCAGTCTTTGTGCCACTCTAAACATATCATAATTGCATCTTCGGTTGATCTAAGCATTTTGATTTTTTGACCTTGATCCATTTTTTTCAGTTTTAGTTTTAAAACATCCTGGCAGTCAGGATTGGTTTTGATGCTGGAGGCTGCCAGGATATTTTAAGATTAAGTCCCTAAAAATTGATCGTGATTAAAACACTCAGATCAAGTAAAAGTGCAATTAAAATGTATGTAGCCGAACAGCTATACCCGAACATACACAACAACAGATACACGTACATGTGTACACAGAAAGACAGACAAACTTTGAGAAATATATATGTAGAATAATGTTTCTAGAGCGCAGTAACCAAACGCTTGCTAAATGTATGCTTGTTTTATCGGCTTCTCTAGTGTGTAATTGAGGGTCACATCGCCAAAAGCAACCTTGATAAGTTTATAGACACAGATGTAAGGCTAAAAGAATGGTAACCAAGATAGGCACTTCTATATCCTACCACGTATACCCACAAGGATATGGGTGGGAATTCAAAAACACTTTTTAAAGATGAGCTGGCACAAATTTAAGTATATTATATCATAATGTATCAACATTTTCTTACCATTGACGAGTTTTTTTGATGTTTGAGATGATCTGATTGCTAGGAGGTTTCAAGATTAAAATCGACAAAGCTTGACTGCGATTATTACGCTCTTCTCAAGAGAAAGTGTGATTATGATGTCGTTAGTTGCAAAGAGACCAACAGAATAGAGACACATAATGCCGCAGCTTGAACGCAATAGCTGATATCAACTATAGCAACAATAACAACTAGTGACGGCAGTTTGTATATTTTTTTTTCTGAGCAACTTGGTCGTGATGGAGTTTAGTTGACTTTTTTTGGAAACATCGTGACAGTCAGATCACCTCAAACATAAACAACAATCATAAATGATAGAAAAATATGAATAATTTCTGGCAAAATTTATTACAACGTGTAGGCTCATCTTTAAAAATCAAGGAGGCAAAGCAGGCTTCGATGCAACTATGTGATGTGATGTGATGTTGTCAACATGTGATGTTGTCAACAGGCATCAAGTGGGTTTCAATCAACTCAGTTGTGGCATCATCTTATTTTTGGTTTTAGTCATCTTCCTTGAAAATGAGTTGTGAAAACAACATGTTGTACATGACATAGTAAGATGTAGAAGCTGCGATTATATCGTATGTTAATTCTAAAAGTTTGTTGGACGATGACAGCTGATCAAAGGTGAGACAGACCATGTGACAAAAACTTATTTGCAGAGCTTTGAAAAAAATGAGATGTTTATCTTAGATATGATCAAAATCATATAATCATTTTGCCTAAAATGAGTGTCTTGAAAGGGTGTCAGAGGCAAAAACAGAAACAACTTTGAGAAAAATTCAGCTTTATAGACCCAATATTGGTCGGAGTATCCTACAAATTTAATGTATTTTAATAAAAGCGCCTCTTGGTCACTCTTTTCCAGAAAGACCAAACTTTTGGAGAACAATCTTTTTGAGTTCATTTAAAATTTTTAGCGTTGAAACTTTATAGCAAATAATTAATAATGAACTAGAAATACCCAACATTTCTTACTTCATAAATAAGATAGCTTGCAGATAGGTATTTAAAAGACTGGGGCTCAGGAATCAAAGAGAGTTTTAAAAGCAAATATTTTCGGTGACTTGGCAAAAAGCATGAAGCATATCTGTAGAACGTTTGAGCAGAGTCAGTCAAGAAATGTATATATGTACAGCGGTTACGTGGATTAACCACCACCACACACACAATGACAAAATTTAATTCAAAAATATATTTATTTCATGTAGATTTACTAAATTGAAAAACATTAACATGTTATAGGTATGAAATAGTTCATTACACACTATATACACTATTACACAAAGCTTATACGCACTAAAACAGGACTCTGCAGGTACAGCATCATACACTATTAAAAAGTAATCACCCATTAATATGCTATAGTTATGAAATAGCTCATGACACACTATACACACTATTACACACAGGTTATACACGCTAAAACAAGATTCTGCGAGTAGCGCTGCATCATATTCTACTAAAACTAAAGACCAAATTATCAGGCTTTGAAAATCGTAACTAGCTGTCAATGGAGAAAAAGCGCTTGATGAGTCATAAATAGTGAAGCTTTGGTTTACGTGCTCAGTGAAGCAAACAAGACTGGCTCATGAACTTTAGCTCAACTCTTGGAACTATAGATTAGTTTCAAGGTTCTCGCTTTCTGTTACTGTTACGGTATTATGTCACACATGACTGATTCCTGAAGCTGCGATGATTTATCACTAAGTACTAGCTGTCTTCGTATCAAGGCTGTTCTATGTTAGTCATTAATCATCTTTACTCAGAAGCCAGAAACAAGCTGAAAGTTTTGCTGTTCAGTTAGTAGTTAATTGGTATACTGAACTCACGTTAATCTGGTTGTCTTGTTTAAAGCTCTCTACTGACTTGTAACTAGATATAACGATAGTAGGCTATGGATATATTCTCAGTTAACCTTTTCCTTCTCTTTTTTATGGTAAGCTTTCAAGGTAATTCTAATATATGCATTGATTACTATTATTTGTCTATTAACTGACCACGAAGTTATAAAAACATCATTTTCTGTTGTAAGAAAAAGCCTGAAAAAGATTTTTCTCTCCTTATTTCCTATTCTATTACGACGCCAAATCTCACAACTTTGCTCTCATGTGACCTAATTAAACATGATCCTTCCTTTTTCATAATGATAGATGGTTTTGCAAGTTTCAAAAGCCGAAGAATTGACTTTTACCTCTGATTAGTTATGTAAAAACTAACTCAAGGCCGAATTATACAAATGAATCAATACTGAGTTAATATCATCTAATAGTTTACAAGTTGTTGCTTTTTTATTAGCAGCAGGTCAACTTATATATGTGTCAGCAGGTCAACTGCTAAATATTTAGTGTTCTTCAGCTTTTCAATAAAGACTTATACATGCGTCAGACACTTATACCTAAATATTCCCTGTATACTTTCAGTCAACTGAGAAAGTATGCATGAGCATATGATCATATTAGGCTGTATGCAATTACGATTCTTGATTTCTTCATCAACCAGAGTTTTGCTAAAAAACAAAAGTTTAATACGATGGTTCTCCAAAAGCCTCAATTAAGATATTATATATGATATTATAATGTTATTATAATGTTATTTAGCCAGACCAAAACTAATCTTAACACATTTTATATTAACGAAAGATCTTATCAAAACACATCGGTTTCTTTGAGATGAATAATTTTCTGGTATATTTTGGCTTGCTGCTTGTTACTGGTTTATTGTTGTGCACGGATAATATTAGTACAAAGCGTTACATCATTACCTAACTTGACCAAATATCTCAAAAAACAGGACATCAGAAGAGGGGTGCGAACTACTTATGACATCCTTACGGTTTCTTGAGTTGTTTTTTATTTAGTTTTAGTATAACATTCAGAACTTCAATATATTCATTTTAAGTTTAATTGCACACATATTAAGATTATTTAGGCTTCTTTAGTTTTAAACTACATGTATTTTTGTAAGAGTGATTTCTACTAATTTAACTCAGTTTGAAATACACATAAGGATTTATTATTATATCTACTGCGGTCTGTCAGTGTTATAGTTATGTGGGATATATGTAGCTTTTTTGACGGTGAAAATGGTGCGAACATACTACTTTCAGCTAAGTCTAAGTCAGCTTCATGCTTAATACTTTCAGCTAACATGCTAAGTCATACTTTCAGATGTAGGAGACAAGAACAGATAAACAATTTCAATAGTTATTTATATAAATTATTATGATTGGTTATGGTTCAACATGGTAATAATTTACTGCGCTTAGTAACATCGATTAAGCTGATTGCAAACAGTTTTGTGACAGTCTGTAACATGTTGCTGTTCAAGATTAGCAAGAGCTTATGACATCACTCTAACTTATGACATCACTCTAGCAACCTATTTTCAACTGTATCATTATTTTGGGTAAATCAGAAATCACTGCAACTTATGTAAATATTGTTTAACTTTCAACTTTTTAAATTATGCCAATCTTCACCATATTAAGAGCCACTCTAAAAGTGTTAGGAAAAAAGCTTGCAATTTTTTAGATTTGATTACAATCACTCTATCACTGCAGTACCGCTCTAAGAACAATTGTGCACATATTTATTCCATGCAACAATTTCTCACGGTGCGCGAGACTACCAACATACTAATATTGTTTATTTTTGACAGTTACAGCATAAAAACTAAACCTATCTGTTTCTCGAATAAGCTGCGTCCAACTCGTCCAACTCGATCTAATTCTTTTAGTGCAATTTTCTGTTAGTGCAAAGTTTCTTACCACTAAAAGAGAATTTTATTTGTGTCAGACAAAGCACTTTCGGAAAGGTTCTGAAAGGAAGATGTCACAAAAAATCTATATTTTAATAAAATCGAGTGGAATCAGAATTCTAGCACTTTTTGTAAATATGATTTAGAAAGTTTATTTGAACATCTTAATAATATGGTTTTCAGCTTTGAATATGGTTATACACCGTTGCTAAGGAAAATCATCATTTAGTGAAAGTCAATTCTTAGGTTACAAGCACAGTAGTGACCATTCCCTAGCTTTACGCTATGAAACGAGCTGCCTAAGCATGTCCATAAACCACTCATTTAAACAGTCTCAATACCAACAGAAGTGAAAGTAGTAGTAACATTTGTAGGTAATAATGCTAATAGCAATAACGGAAAACTTTACTATAATAATAGCCATTGCGTTCATTTATCTGGTGGTCTGAAGCCACAGTTCACCTTTAAGACAAGAAAGTGCATCATACGAGATTTCAACTCGCGACTTTCAGCATGGTAAACCGCGAGTTGAAATTCCCAATGACTTTCAGTGGTTTGTCAATAGCCACTCTCTAACAAGTGTGCCTATTGACCAACCACCGACATCTTCAGAATAACTGTATGTGTATTCGTTACACCTTATGATTTTTCACAGCACACGAGACTGCCCAAATACTGGTAGCACTGGTAGTAGTGATAGTAGTCGTATTAGTGCGTAGTAGGAGTGCTATCATTAGCAGGGGGTAATAGTGGTAACAGTTTTTGTAGTATTGGTATTGGGTAGCAGTAGTACGAGTAGTAGTAGTATAGCAGCAGTAGGCAAGAGTAATATTAGTAATAGTTATAGTAGTAGTACTAACATTAGTATAGGTAGCAGCAGGTAGTAGTAGTACAAGTAGTGGCAGTATTAATAGTAGTAGTACTAGTAGCAGCTCACAGAAAATATGGTGTAAACAACGCAAAGGGAACCACAAATCTTAATAACCAGAAGGAATTTTGTTACGGGTGATGCAAACCACAAAAAAGCCTTAGCATAATTGAAAGCATATTTTTCTGCTGGTATGTAACAGGCAATCACCGCTTGCTATAATTTTAACTAACACACTCACACTGACATCCACACCCTCATGCTCACTCTCACTCACTCGCACACGCATATGCACACTCACACACACACGCACATACACACACACACATATACACACACACATATACACACACTTGCACACACATACACACGCACAAACGCATGCACGCACACACACACACCACCACCACCACCACACACACACACTTTCTAAAGCAAGCAAAAATAGTGACAGAAACACTTTTCACAGTCTGCTGTTGGTACCAATATATCTCATCACCACTTTTCAGTTTTAGTACTCTGACTACTAGGACAGTTTTATACTACAAGGTTTTATGCCCCTTTTGGCGGCCAATAATATCATTTCACAGTTGTTCCATTGCTCAAATATCAATTTTAGTAAGTTGTGTAGTGTTTGTTGTTCAAAATACTCAGATCGCATCTTCAACCTGCCTGGCCATGCAGAAAGTTCATGCATCTTATACCAAATACAACACTTTGTTAGTTTACAGTATTTTAGATATCAGAGTTAGGCTACCTGATATGAACAGTTAGGATCAGCGTCTATCAATGCTGATGAACTCAATGTCTTTTAGATATTTGATGTTTAAGTACTCAAGTCATATCTGCAATCTGCCTGATCAACCATTACATTCCTATTTATTCAGACAAACTGCTACACCTTTACACCAGACACCTTGACAATCCACATTATATAAGTTTTATGCAAAAAAGATTTTGCTTCTAATACCCATAATTTCACTTTACCATTTTATATTTTGTGCCTCATGGTCTAATATGCTTTGAAAGGCCTGTGATAATAAAGCTATATCTATATATATATATATGCATCTATCTATGCTTGCATCTATCAATATATGCATCTATCCATGTATGCATCTATCTATGCATGCATCTATCTATGTATGCATCTATCTATGTATGCATCTATTTATGTATGCATCTATCTATGTATGCATCTATCTATGTATGCATCTATGTATGCATCTATCTATGTATGCATCTATCTATACATGCATCTATCGATGTATGCATCTATCTATGTATGCATCTATCTATGTATGCATCTATCTATGTATGCATCTATCTATGGATGCATCTATCTATGCATGCATATATCTATGTATGCATCTATCTATGTATCTACACCTTATACCAAACACAACCATTTTGCTACTTTCCATTTTAAAACGGTGTTATGCAAAGATAACTTGTTCTTCTAATATGCATATATTTTTAATTAGCTTTAATATTGTTTGTCTTTTAATGGCATTGACCTCTGATACTAAAGTTCCTGTCTATCTATCGGTTGTAATATTTGATTACACTTATTCAAAATGGTACACACTAGAAAATTTTGAAATCGGTAACTAAGGAAATTAGTTATGAAACTAATGAAATTTTAAGTGAACTGCGAGTTGGCATGTTTTTCAATAAATTTAAATCAAATACTTAGTTTCACATATGTTAAGCTGTCTAAAGATATATAATTTTGCTATGTTTGGCTCAGAACCAACTAGTTAAATCTATAAAAACAGTTGACATCTCGACAAATTCAAAGCAGCCATTACTATTGAACACCACACTATATCGTAGTAATCAGTAGGAGACATATAGCTGTATTTTTGAATCTATGCTGACTACAAACAATCGATTTGAAAAAACAACATTTTAACAAATAAAAAGGTATAGTTGTACTAAGAAAATTTTGAAAATGTTTTTCAGAGAAGCTAATTTTGGACAAACTTTGCAAAGATATTTTATGAGTGTACATTCAATGTATTTTATAATGACTAGCCAAAAATATCTGGCATTGCCAGGGGGGTCACTTCTATGAAATATGAATGTAGCTTATGTTTGCGCACTTTACCGACTAATAAAAGATTTCCCTGCTTAAAGTCTAAGTCTAAGTCTAAGTCTAAGTCTAAGTCTAGGAAAATATAAAAAAAGATAACAATAGTAAAAACTTTCCAAGTTCCAGGATAAAGTTCTGTTTGAATGTTTTATTACACTCAAACAGCCGTAACCTAGGGTTGAATTATTACATAGGGTTTCTAACCCAGCCCATCTCACTTCTCAATATGTTTAAATATTTCTGGAAGTTTCATTTCAAAGTTTTGATTTATATTCTATGACTGTGACTTAAGTTAAAGGGGTGATTCAGAATTTATAGATTTTAGCTATCAGAAGGTCTCTGATCAAGTCTTCCAAAACATCAGCATTTTGAAACCATGTTTACCACCAGAGAAGTTTAACTGTGAAAGATTATACTTTGTGTCTAACAACTATAGTCTATCTTATAGTGATAACAGGGAAATACATACTTCAATGATGCTGTTTTTTGACCCAAAGGGCCTCTAGCCCAACTCCCCTAGAACTATATTGCCTAAGACTATAACTGTACTCATTGAAGCTGTTCTGTAAACCTTTGTTCCAAATTTGTTTATTGATTTGTTCATGGACAAACAAACCAACAGACAAACTAACAAAAACAATGTATATTCAGCTTTTCCAATTTGCTATACTAACCCATAGGTATTGTTGCATCAAAAGCTGACAACCTAAAGGCTTGTTTTACATCATATCGCTGTAGGCTGCTGTCAACCACACATACTTTGGTGATCCTCTGTAATAGCAATGTTCACACTATAACAAACAATTCACGTTTACATCAGCAAAATTTCCACAGCATAGCGTTTTTATTATGCAATGTGATCCCGGAAACGATGAAATACTAGTCTTCCAGAGTCGTCATAAAAAATGAATCGAGCAATCCGTGACTGCTAATTATTGTCACTGAAGTGACGATAATTACTCATTGCACAGGCTTTCGTTGGTGCTCGGCAAACTACTGAGTAAGTTTGATCGCCGCAAATTTCTCCAAAGTATCGGTGTTGCCTCGATGATGCCTTCAACTTACGATACATATAATCCACCAATCATTTCTGAGAGAACAATTCTGAAATACAACAATATAGAGTGAACCAGCAATAAGAGTAGCTCATGTGTATATAACTTCATTTAATTTCAGAATTAAAAGAAATTTGTGTTTGGGTCAATCATCTCAGCACGAACAGATGTTTTTAGTTGCGAGTACACTGATTGTGTTATTAGGTTTTACCTGATTAGTTTGAATGACAATGCCTCACAAGTGATTGAATGTCACTTGCGAGGGAATGTCACAAGTGAAGTGACATTGCCTCACAAGTGTTTGTTCTACCAATTCACACTAATCAGTAGAACAAACCAGACATTGCCTCACAAATGAGGCAATTCTGTTTCGCTCTATTGATTGATGTCACCCTTGTAAATACTTTCTATCACCCTTATGATTCATTGGTGTATCTAGCTTGTTTAGAGTGTGAAAAAGGAAGCTACACGCAGCTTTCTCTGATTGGTTGCCGTACCGCAATCCTATAAGTATGTGTAAATTGAACAAGCTCAAATGTCACATTGTCAAACTTTCTAAAACTATCTTAGCCAGAATAAAATAAAACATTAGTAGAAATTTATAGGCTGATCAAAAATTGGCTAGCAATTTATTGGCTGAGCAAACTTTTTGTTTTGCCCTACTTTCGTACTTTCGATTTATCAGTACACAAGTTTGAATAAGAATTGAGTAGAAACTGAAACTGATCGAAAAGTTATATGCTTGACAGTTCATGATAGGTTAGAAAATATAGTCATGGTCTTAGTGATTTTCATGATGCAGTACAGAGATCCATTAGCTTAGCTAGTCACACCCTAATGGCCAATCCAATGGCAAAGAAACCTAGACAATTGAGGTATGTCTAGCAAGAGTAACCAAGCAAAACAATTTGCTAGAGAACTGGTTTTAGAACAATTGAATTGAGTGTTATGTACAACTTGAGGTTTATTTCTGCGTTGACCATGGTGTTTTTGCATGGTTTAATTATCTTTTCTGACTTCTTAGCTTTATTACTTCATCAATCGATTACCTCATAACTCTATTACTCCATAACTCTATTAGTCCATAACTCTATTACTCCATAACTCTATTAGTCCATAACTTTATAACTTCATATCTCTATTACTTCATGGCTCTAATACTTTATAACTCTATTACTTGATAATTCTATTACTTCATAACTCTAATACTTGATAACTCTATTACTTTATAACTCTATTACTTCATAACTCTATTACTTGATAACTATATTACTTCATAACTCTAGTTCTTCATAACTCTATTACTTCATAACTTTATAACTTGATAACTCTGTTACTTCATGACTTTATTACTAAACCAAGAACTAAAACCAATAGGTGATAATTAGAAACCAAAAGAGCTACAGAAGCACCATTGAATCCTAGACAATGTAGTCATCTACGTGACTATATTGCAGCAGGAAAGCTTGAAGGATGCATTTCTTATGTGCCATTTTAATAACGCAAAAGCCATTTATGACCATACTGAAATATTCATTAAAGCCTATCACAGTTCTTGTTGCCTTATGTTATTCCAAATAAGGATAACATAGGCTTATCTTTCCCTTGCTGATTGCTAGTAGTGCATAACAAGTCACATCATTAACCTGCATATAGGTCACTAAATTCAGACTAGAGTAAACATATGTTGTTCTGAAAAAATATTTCATTGCTAGAAGGGTAGCAATGAACTATCTGTTTCACCATCAACCCTTTCAAAAAGCAGCCAAAATGGTAGGTTTTTCAAAACTTTGAACATTAACCCTGTAATACAAATATTGTTAAAATTATATAAATACAAATGTTTTACTTTAATTTGCATCAACGTGCACCTATACTTTATGATATTAAGACAAAATTTACTTCTTTAATCACTAAACTAGTTTAGACCATTACAATATTACACTATCTACTAGGTTTTCAAGTAGATATCTTTGGTCTACTTAAGGAGTTGCTTTAAATTTTGAAAAATTTAAGTGAAAATGGTTCATAGGTCACATGATTTACTGTTAATCAATCAACATTGGTATAATTGGTTAGCTAAAAGATTATACTTTCTGGCTTACATCGAAGTTTTTCATTTAAACACATATGTATTAATGGGTAACTGGGATGAAAAATTACTGTGTTTTTTATGCTTCGAACGAATTCAACGCCATTTTGCTTCGCAAAATTTTTTCGAAGGTGTTCACAATGAGACTAATATTTGAAGTCACAGAAACTCTTGCTGCCGATAGATTCAAGTTGATAATATCTTGGAAAGTGCTCCTCAGTAGAGGTAAAAAAACTCAGCGCATTTCATCACACTACGTTGTGGGTATTTTCTAATTTCTAATTATTGTTTGTTAGGGTGTCAGGGTGGCCTAGTGGTAGCGCCTTTGACTATCAACCATGGAGTTGGTGGTTCGAGTCCTGCTTAATGTGAATATGACAAAATTATCAGCAAATTTTCAACCCTAAATTAAATCTAGACCATAACTTGGAAGCTCCATGTGCCACACTGACAACACACACATTAAAGATCCACCTCTGTCCTTTGCACATTGACTGACAGAGGCGGCTCTGTCAGACTGGACTTGTTGCAAAATGCACTCCTTTAAGTTAATTTGACAGCTCCAGAAGTGATAGATACTGAGATACTAATTGGGTCACCTCTACTATTATACTACTTGACCCAGGCACGCATCGCTAAGATGCAAGTCATTGTCGATTTCCGACAGACAGCAAGCACATTTTCATGGTGCAAGTTGATAAGAGGTCTTTGTATTTTTTTGAGCGTCGAGTTTAGCTGCCTGTCGCTAGTAGTCACATGAAGACCTGGTTCTTGGCTCCTAGCTCATCTCCATGCTTGTAGAAAGAAGCATCAAGCAATCTAGTAGACAACTGTATATACTTCATCTTCTTTTCTATTTTAGTTATTGGGGATATCTGAGTCAGAAGGAGAAGCTATATATTCCAGAACAGCAGATGAGTAGGATAATTAATTGTCTTTTAGATTTTTTTATAGTTTTGCATCTATTTATAACATTTCTAAGTTAATCAGCATTACAAAAACAGCTTGAGCTAGTCCCTGCTAACCACTGCCGTTTTCAAGTTGAACCTGTCGAATTTCTTAAAAAGTTTAAATTGTGATATTTATCATTGCATCTATGGCAATTCATAAAATTTATCTGTATTGGCTACCAAACATCTCATTATAAGCGTTGATGTTCCATATGCAGTAACTGTTATAGCTCTACTAGTTTTATGTCAAGGTCATTTGCATCGAGCAGAGAATTTCATAAATTTGTGTTTTTATCTGGATATTTCATCTTCAGTAATATACCCTGCAAAAATATAAAATCTTTAGCTGGGTTTTTAGTTTTGGAAAGTTTTTGGCTTTTGAATGTCATACAAAAATGGGCTTGAGCTTCCGCAACAGAAATTTCTTACAAACAGTAAATAGAGTTGTTAGTTTCAAATCTGCACACTGTGAAGTTAGCAATAACATTCAGCTAGTCGCTATATCTAATTCACAAAATATTGTTTGTGATAATATTTTGCTAAACAGTATTAATAAAAAAACCTTGATAACTATAAAATAAGTCATTAGGTTTAAGATAGTCCAAGTGGGCCAACTAAATGTTTAGTTTATACCAATTTATTACTTGATCAGAGTTAACCTATCAATTCTAGTTAGGTGTGAATTTGTAGAAGCTTGCCATAATTATATAAAATTATATAATATATATATAAAATTGTATAAAATATATATAGTATACTAAATATATTAAATATATATATACATATATTTATATATATATAAATATAAATATATATATAAAATATATATATATAAAATTAAAAATTTATATAAAATTAAAATGTGTTTGAGTCATAATTTGAAAGGCTAAATTTGTTATTTTTAGTCCTACCTGAACATGCAGCATGTGTTTTGTAATTTAAACATGCATTTCACAATAAACCTTTGCTGTTAATTGCTAGATGCAGTTTTGTTTGATAATGTAGCAGATAACAAGAGAAATAAGAAATTTTTAAATATATGTTTTGCTATTCTCTCACATTATAAACAGACAGTATCGGTATTTTTCTGTTATTTGTGATTGCGTTTGATGTTTGAGGTAATTTATTGCTGACATGTTTATAGATTAAAATCAATAAAACTTGATTGGAATTAAAATTCTTACAAATAAAATTCGTATGAAATGACATCAAATTGCAGCATTACGCGTCTCTTTTCTGTCAGTTTCTTTGCAACTAAAGATGTCATAATTGCACTTTCACTTTATCTGAGCGTTTTAATTGCAATCATGTTTTATCAAGATTAATCTTGAAACATCCTGGCAACGAATCATTTCAAAAATAAAAACAATTGCAAATATATAGAACTAGCTGCGCCACACGGCGTTGCCCGTGTAATAGAAGAATCTTTGGACAGAAAATTGATTTGTATTTAACATATAACAACATTTGCCATTATAACTTTCAAAGTACATATCATGAGAGAAGTGTGACGTGTAGTTGAACTAAATTAGGAGAAAAATAAAAACGACGGTAAAGGTTTTAAAACTTTGTCAAACAACTGCCCCTTTCAAGCTAATAGCCTGGCATATTGCCAATGGAAAACTCCACTAAGCTAGTTAAGAAGGTTAGGCTTCCAATGACAGTAAGCCATGACTTTGAGTCTTTATTGTTGTCCAGCTCAGCTGTTATAATAATAGCTATAGCCAGATTTCCAACAGAAGGACTTTGAGAAGTATATATATAGATTATTGATACTTTCTGATAAAACCTACTCAAGTTTGTCCATGTTCATTTTTAAAACTTTACGTAACCATATAAAATATCCAGGATATCTAATCTATTTATATATATATATAAATCTCCGGGTTAGTTTTTTACTTTTTGTGCATCCTGTATCCAGTTATCGCAATCAAAATCTAGCAATGAAAAATCCGTATCACAGAAGATTTTGTGTCAGATCCTTCCTTTCTTAAGGCAATAAACTAATCTATTAAGCTACATGGAATGCAATAAGTTCATTTGGCAGATAGTCATTATCTGGCTCAAAATACGCAGAGCAACTCTGTATTGCACACAATATTACTAAAGCTTGCTCTCACAGCTTTTATTAGTAAGCTTAGCAATACTAGTTTACTCAAATTAGCTATTGGCAGTGTGCCAGGCTAATGGCCACTGGCAGACAACTACATTACCTTTCACTGTTTATAGGCTGTTTTTAATAGCTGTGCAACGCCAAACATTTAGGTAGTAAAATTTCAAACCTAAATCAGGAGCAAAGTGTTTTTAGATTTGTTGAAATGAGTAACACATATATTAGCTTTGGTTATATTTTTGTTTCTGTTGGTCTTTGCACCAACAGCCAAAAAGTCTAAATATGTAAAACACAGAAACTAAATATCTGGCATAGTTTATTTTTAATTGATTAGGTTTATGTTCTTTGTCATTAAATTTATGTTCACTGATTTTAGTACCTCTTAAAGTCATAAATCATTAAAAACACCAGAGTTTAAATGTACAAGTAACAAAAATTTTAAGTAAGGGTGCATAATATTAGAACTATAATACCTTATTATAGAGTTATTGATATACGGTAAATAGTTTTTTTGTAAATACTTCTCCATTTGTATGATTATAGTGGCCTCCAAAGAAGTTTTTTGCTGACGCTTTTGTAACAAGTGCCTAAGCAAAATACAAAATATTTATGCGTGCTAAAGCCTTATAGCAGTTGTAATGTATTTCATATTAAAAAGTCTCACTTTATCATCGTGTTTGTCTATTAGTTTGCATTTTCAAATATTTGGCAAACTTTGTCCAAACTTTGCAAGCATATGCTCTTTGCCTTTTACTAGGTCACTAAAAATATTTAGTTTTAAAACTCCATCTGGTTCCTGAGAACCATTCCTTTAAACATCCTGCTAGTTATTTGATTGGAAATAAAAAAAACATCAGGGCATCGCTAGTGCTCCGTGGTAAAAATTGGATTAGAAAATTGTGTAGATAAATTTACCTAATCTTTAGTTTTGATCACAGGCTCAGTAGATGGCGGTAATCAGAGTCATTACAATACTTCATTTTTTCCCAAACTTTTTGCTCAACAAACTTTTAAATATGTTTTATATTTTATTAAGCAAAAATGTTTATTACAAGTTGATAAGTTGCTCATTTTCGCATGTTATAATTATGTGCAAACAATCCAAAATAACTATACAATTTTTAATTATTTATATAATAAGTGTACATAAAAACCAATTTTTCAGCATATATTTAATAAATAATTGAATCTGCAAATCATCTTTTATTTTCATTTTAGGACAAGCTTTGGACTGATCGCCCCTTTAAGTTCGCCTCCACAAATAGAAGATGTTGTCTGGTACATTGCGGAAGATATCACTGACCCAAACTTTTTCATAATTGCTGATGGTTCGTCTCTAAAAAAGTTTTATTTTGATATAAATAGTCAACAACCGGTTGAACAGACTACCTTGATCGGTGAAAGTGGGTCACGTTCATATCGTGAGGGCACGTATCCAGAAGCTAGTTTCAATGTTATCACTGGATTTGTTCAGGTTAACTGGACTCACATCATGATTGTCGACTCTAACAATCATTGCATCAGGTTTTTAGACCAAACAACAAATTCAACCTCACCTTATGCAGGAGAGTGTCAACAAGCGGGTGACCGGAGTGGACAAGCGTTGACTTCACAATTTAACCAACCGCGCCAGGTCGTCATCCAATTTGACCATATCCATGTGTTTGTTTCAGACTCAGCTAACCGACAAATAAAAGAAATAGACTTGAGCACTCAAATGGTTGCTAGCTGGGTCAGAATTGCGGAAACTCCATTAGCCATCACATTGAATCGTCGAGAAGATACGCTTTTTGTTACCACACCTACAACTGTACTAAAAATTACTACATCGAACAAAGGTATGCAACCGTTAATTCTGTCTACCACACTTGGCTTCAACGATGGAGGGTTCAACGTAGCAAAACTCAATCATCCTCATGGCATTAGGATTATTTCTAGAGACGTTATAATGATTGCTGAACCGGCGAACAATCGCATGCGGGTATTAAATATGAAGTCTGCATCGGTATCTTCTGTATGCATCGGAGAAGAAGGTTTCTCAGAGAGTGCAAAAGGAGGTAATGAATGTAAAATTAAGCAACCTCTTTCTCTGGGTAGAAGCCAACACATGAAAGTGATACTTATTGGTACCAACAGCTCTGAAATGAGATGCATGACATACACTAACCGTAAGTTGATTAGATCTACAGATCTTTGATTATATTCTAGACATATATAATATATATTATATATATTATATATTTCTATAAATAATATATAGTGTATATACAGTATAAGTATATATTACACATTATAGTTAGTTTATACTATATAGATGATGTATACTATATAGTATAGAGAATATTATATAAACAATGTATACTATATATACTATATGTATATAATGTATATAGTATATACAGTATATAATACAAATAATAATATAGATTTACATATAAAATATATATAAATACTATATATACGTGTATATATATATAATATATATATATATATATATTAAAGTTTTGTCATAACCACAAAACCTTGCATACAAGTATAACTTTTTCTTGGCATCATTAATCATCAACAAAATGATGTTTTTTTAAGACATAACATAACAAAAAACGTAACATAACAAAATGATGCAATAACAAAAATAGGAACACAGAAATCAGGAACTAATGAGTGAATTGAATAAAATTGTCTTAGAAGTTGTTGGTCTGATAATATTTTGGAGGAGTCAGGATAGTGAATTATAAGGTTGTGGCAATGAAAGTTTATAAACTGAAGTATACATTAGCAAATGTACTAGTAGATGTACTATGTCAATCCTATGACATAAAAAAGGTGTTTGTCATATGTGTCAAAAGATACATACACATATTTTGGACATAGTTTATACAGGATTTTGAAACTCGTAACACATGTGCATAAACAATCAAGTTTGTGATAAGGAAATATGTTCAAAGATTGTGTGATAAGAATAGTGGGGAATTCCTAAATCTAGTGTGCTGGAATACTTGATCGGTAGTACACAAATCTTAGTATAAGTATTTGTAAGAGTAATATATTTTTACTTAACTTGATTTCTAAAATCTAAACAACAACTGCAAAAAGTATTGAGTTTATGTCAAGGATGAGCAAAATTTTAGATGCGAAAAACAGATACCTGCTTTTTAATTGATTGAAGAGTAAAAGATTCTTAATTTGTTTAAAAAGTTCTTTAAAGCAAAGTTTTTAGGCATTCAGAGTAAATACTTGTAAATTAGAAGGACCACTCGGTTTTTTTTGTTTAACACTAGTTTTCTGTTATAAAGTTTTAGTAGAACTTGGCATTTTAAAAATTTCATACCTGAGCTAGCCAACTCACCAACTTTGCAATATTGATTTTCAATGTTTCATACATCATTTTTAAGTTACAGTCTTTCTTTTGATGATCAAACAGACTAGCGCAGTCGATAAGACAATTATACTATGTAATGTTATGTGATTTTATGTAATGTTATGTTATATTATGTTATGTAATGTTATGTTATGTAATCATAACAATTATGTTATGATCACAATTGCTTAAAAAAACACACATTCCAATTATAGCAAATTGTTCTTGTCAAACAGTAGTGTGTGTTTTTTGGAAAATATCTGCACCAAAAATGGCTCTATTACCTTTTGCAGAATTTTAGCTTCTGGTCTGTTAGTTAACTATTTATTTATTCTCTATGCAGTAGCAACAATTGTGGCATCGTCTATTCATCCTCTTGTCATATAGTGATATTAGGGGAGTTAACAATTTCACATCTTATTTACTTGGTGAATGACTGGTTGTTTGTTTTAGTCAAACCAAAAGGAACGCCAGGAAAACCAAAACGCTTGGAAAAAGATGGAACAGAAAAAGGTAAGTCATCAAACAATCAGGCGAAGAAATGAAAAACCAATTTAAGATTTGGACAACAATGGTTCGCGCATTAAAACCTAATGCTTAAACCTAATGACTAAAGCTTTTAGGAACAATTTTATAACTTGGTCGCTAACAACGGTACAAACAAAACCAATGCTCATTCTAAAGGTACAGACAGCCGAGTTCAAAATTTGTAATGGCAATACTAAAAAGTATCCAAAAGGACTCGGGTAGTATGTTTTTTATATAACAGTAGACAACAATAAAGCTGAAATTTTCCATAAAAGCAGTAAAACCAGTTTATTGTAGAACAATCATTCAGTTTTTGTATTATGGCACTACATCCTTTTTTTAAATCTGTAAGATTAAAAAAATTTGAAAATTTAAAGTTTTACAAAATGAAAAATTTTTAATTTTAAAGACTGTGTAGCTCATAATCTTTATCCTTTAGTGATAAGCCAATTACTCCAATACTAAAGCAGACCAGTTTTTGGTTCTTGCATAAAAAACTTATATTAAATGCTCTTTTATTAGATTTTCTTCTAAGTTTAGCCTTTTGTCCTGCAAGCTCTTCAATTGAACCTAACTGATGATTTTGTTGTGAATTTTCAGAACCTGCTAATTCATTTGCCGAACAAGATGAATCCATGCCTAAAGGACCAGAATCGATGGTTGTAGTTGTAGCTGTTATCACTGCAGGAGTAGTGGTCATTGCCGTAATCGTGTCCATTGTTGTAATTCTCTTCAGAAAATACAAGGCACATAAGCAAAGGTATGTAGATTCTAAATATCAATGAGATTGATTATTTTTGACCTTAAATTGCATGCATCAATAATCGGTATAGCTTCTGTTTGTTAGCCATCGTTTTTTCTACATCATCAATTCGTTTGCGCATGCGCTTGTTCACGAAAAAGCCGCCGTACTTGTAGAAAACGATCTTCATTCTTTTACTTAATAGTATGTTTTGGTATTGTCTTGATACTATAATAAAATAATTGAAAACAAAATCATCATTTTCAAAAATTCATTGCAGAAGCCTTGTGTTTTTAACTATAAAAATTGTCTACAAAGATGGCCGACAACGAAAGAATGACGTGATGAAAAAACAAAGGGTTTGCTTGTTTTCCGGCGTTGGGGTGGCTCACATTTTGTCGGCTTAGTAAGCCTGAACACTTAGCATAAAATTTTGATAAGGGCAATTGATCATGACAGCCATAACTTTGAGTTCTAATCCTCAATCAGCTTTACCATTATTAAAGAATTGATATTTTTCATTACGCCCCACAAAGAACACTTTAGCTTCAGTTTTTAAAGCTGTTGACACATCGAGATAAGTCATCTTTTAGAACAGTTTTGTTTTGCCACAATAGCAATTTGGTATGACAGTGTGTCGTATTATTCATTGCAATCAATAAGACAATTGAGTTATGATTACAATCGCTCAAAGGAACACATGTTTCGATGATAGCGAATTGTTCTTGTCAAATAATAGTGCGTGTTTTTTGGAAAATATCAGTACCAAAAGTGGCTCTATTACTTTTTACAGAGTTTTAGCTTCTGGTCTGTTAGTTTGTTACTTATTCATTTTGTATGCAGTCGCAGCAATTGTGACATCGTCTATTCATCGTCTTGTCATATAGTGACATTGGCTGTGTTAAAAATTTTACATCTCATTTACTTTTTATAGACCAAGTTAATGACACCACAATTAAAGCACTTCTGTGTGTTACTTGGCGGAAAATAACCATTTCCTAGAATGACTTTTTATTATAGTTTCCAGTGCTATAGAATTTTACTGCAACATGGCACACTTATTATTTTTTACAAAAAAGGGCTACTAAG
Source organism: Watersipora subatra (assembly GCF_963576615.1). Classification (NCBI taxonomy): domain Eukaryota; kingdom Metazoa; phylum Bryozoa; class Gymnolaemata; order Cheilostomatida; family Watersiporidae; genus Watersipora; species Watersipora subatra. The sequence continues at coordinate 46,963,574 of NC_088713.1, forward strand.
TTATCAAAATCAATAGTCAGAATTTTTTCAGAAGTCAAAAATTAGAGTAGGCCTATATAAATCCAACTTTATACATAATCATTTTTTCTTCACTTTTATTATCATTACTAGATTTTAGTAGAGTTATCCATAGAGTTATCCATAGAGTTATGTGTAGACTTGCACTTTGTAGCATTTTGCCTTGAATTGGTTCAATTGCCCATTGAATTGAATTGAACAGCTGAATTTTTCATTATAGATGAAATCATGCCAGTACATGAAAAATTATAGATTTTACTTTGTCAGGGCATGAAAGATTATAAATAGCATTGCATCAGGACAAGAAACATTATAGATAGTATCACGTCAGTACATGAAAGATTAAAATTTTAAATGGTAAATAGTAGCAACTAAAATCTGAAACTTCATACTTTACTTTTAGTAATCTTAGGTTTTAGTAATGCATATTTTCCCAACGCTTAAAAACAGTTTACCCAAACTTTGCTAGAACCCCTTCTTACAGCTTTGATATTTTTAATAAGCAAAAAGTTTCTCGTTACCAGATAGAGTTGTTTGTGCAATACTTCATCAACATTATGAGCAGATAACAGAAGTTATTTATGATATTATTTGGATCAAACTACAGTTTTCCCTTACTGTAGAAGTGCAGTTATAACTCTAAAAAGTTGGACAAGAGACATCACTATTTGATGAAGAGTTGAATTTTGAAGTTTTTTAACTGATCTCCATTAGTTAAGAAAACAGCTGTGATGGCATTGTCTACAAATCGTGGCAATACAAATATGAAAAACGAATAAAAAAATATGTTGTTATGAAAAAAAAGATTTTATGTGAAAACAAAGCAGACTCACAAAAACTTAAAAGTAAGCAACTGTTCAAAAAATTAAAAATTGTCTGAAAAGTTGCTTGCAATTTTTTGAAACATAAAAATGGCTGCTTAAAATTCATTTTCGTTTAACGACAGCAAATCCTTTCTTGCAGTTGTAGTAAATAGATGGCTGGTAGTTCTGAGTAAAAAGATGTCAGTTTAAAAACATAATAACTTGATTAACTTTTCTTGCAAGAAAATATCAATTGAAAACATTGTAGAATTTCAAAAAAAGTAAATGTCGCCACTTAAAACTGGTATGTGTTGATCTAGCTTATTGCGGTGCCAAATTGGTAAGAAAAAAACATTAATACTGTCAACTTATTTTGATAAACATCAAACCATGCATGTTTTTGGCACTTGCTAATAGATAAATAATTAAGGAATGATTACTTTAAGTATAACTTTCCTCATAACCAACTCCATGCCAACAGCAAAGTAACTTAACAATTTTTGGGATTTAGTCTAAAACATGAAACAAATTTCTTTACAAATATATTTGCCAGCTATCATGATGTTTTTGGGCTTGAATATGTTGGCGTAAACTTCAAAGCTTGATGTTTAGTCACAACTTTTGGTGAAAGTGCTTCATGTCAATAGCACTTAATAAACTCTAATAACAAACCCCATCAACTAATCATAAAATTGTAAATGTTAACAGTTATAGTAACTGTTAAAATGAATTATCTATATTAATTGATCACGTTCTCTCATCGTGTGTGTTTTGGTTATTCTACGTAACTGCTATGCATTTCTACATTTATGGTCAGTTTCATCCAAACATCACACACAAATGCTGCCTTTTACCAGACGGCTAAAATTTTTGATTTCAAAACTCTGTCTGGTTTCTGAGAACCAGCCTTTTCAACAGCCACCTGCTATCAGATTGTCGGGCAGCAAACAGGCTTACTGCTAAAATGGTAAATGTTTCTGTGACCTGAAGGAAGACATGGAATATATGCCTGAAGTTTGACAAAATTGAGCAAAACATGCAATAACACAGTGTTTATGCCGACTAAAGCCTTGTTTCCATATACGCCGCAAGCACTGGCGCCAGCATCGCAAGGCTATCAGCGGTGAAATGTGAACCAACGCGCCAAATACCACCGAGTACAGCCAGTAGTTGCTGGCGGTCAATGCAAGAGTTAAGCGCTGTTCAATTTTCACGAAGATCCACAGGCGAAACTTTTCCGAAATTCACTGTAGAAGTGAAGGTCAGCATTTTTGAAACAGCAAGCGAATGAACATTTTTTTTATGGATTATTAATGCACAGCTTTATGTGAACAGCAGACGACAAGCCTAGCTTAGCAAGTGTTTTGCTGCACAAGATTACTGCCGCCCCTCATCTCGCAGCAGATATGGGAAACAGACTTTACATAAACCCACACACAAGGACTAAGTGGTATTGCTCAACAGATATAAGGGAGGTGTCAAAAACCTCTGTTAACTTTACCGAGTTATTACTTTATAAGTTATAACTCATCCGATCTGCTTGAGGATTTTTAGGTGCGCAAAAGTTGTAATCACTTTTTTGATGTTCCTGGATTAGATAAAACCTTTTGTTTGTTCAATGTGTCTAACATGTGTGACCCCGGCCGTCAGAATGTACAATCGTGCGGTAATTGGATTGTTCACAATAGCGCGCTAAGCGTTCTTACGCTATTATATGACTCACCGTCCCTATTTTAGTAAACAGTGGTTTATAGTTCATTCAACCCTGCTCTTTCACATGGTCTTGTTTATTTTGTGTCTGACCAATCATAAAGCCAGAATTGCCATTTAACTATACCCAGTGTCGTATAGTTTCACAAAGTCCCGTGACCAAAAGCCGGAAACAAAAACGCTTGATTCCAAACAAACCCGATCGACATACTGATCTCTAATGGAATATTCTTACCTCGCTCTCAACATCTCACTCTTTTGCATTTACTTTACTTCATTACAAAAAATCATTTGTAGTTTCTTGAAGGAAATTTTGTTTTTTTCAAATGGTGTATAATACAACAATCAATTTTAGAGCGACTGCCAATGGGAGTAATTTTTGTTGGTTAGTGTTGCGGCCTCTCCATTATAACTTATATAAACCAATAGTGGGCGCGGCTTGTTTGTTTGGAGCCGTGCGAGCTTCGATATGCCCATCCGTTAACAGCGAAACTCTGTGAAGTTATACAGCTTTCTACTGGCAGAGTCATAGAGCTTTACAAAGTCAAGCGACCAAAACCGGAAACAAAAACGTCCGATTCCAAACAAACCCGATCGACATCCTGATCTCCTGATCTGATCTGTTTGTTTGGAATCGAGCGAGCTCCCGTATACGCTTCTGTTGGTCGCGGGACTCAGTGAAACTATACGGCTCTGACTATACCTATATCGGTGGTTGCTATGGAATTTTTCATAACCCAAGATCATAAGTATAGGCTTTAACTGCGGGTGTGCGCATGTATGTGGCTATTTTCTGTTTAAACGCTTCAGGCTAGAACAAAATAAAACCATTGTAAAAATCACCGCTAGTTAATGCTAACAATTTAGATGAGTATTTCTACTTAGAATATGAGTCAGCTGCCTCAGATCATAGTGAAAGCGAGGATGAGGATTGTGATAATAAGGGAACCTCAGAAATACAGCTGCTTACGTAGTGTGGCTGCTAACGATAATGAGAGTAATAACGATCATTCTAACCAATTAAATCAAATTAAAGAGAATGACGATCAGCCTATCACTGCTGATAACATTCCTATTCTAGCTGTTGACATCAAACTAATAAGTATGCAAATGCAGGGAATTCTGCGATAGTTTTATGTCATCTGAACAAATAAGCCTCATTATAACTGTGTATCAAGGATTACTGAAGGAAACATTGGATATGGTTGTGTTGGGACAAATTGTCACTAACATAACAAGCAAACTCCTTCAATGTGCTACAACAAATCTCTGCAGTGTACTCTGTGCTACACTGTGTGAGTGTTAAACTACATAAAAAGAGCTCTAGATTGAATGGTCACTTGATGAGTTGGGTTAATATTACTGCATCCTGATGAACTCTGTGGTCACCTTTTGTTGACCTAACCATGACCTTCTGTGTAGGTGGACAATTCTGAATACACTTTTAACACTTTTTTAAGTCGTTGGACTGTCATTATATGCAGTTTTTTGCAATATAGATTGATGAAAAGTGCCCAGTTTGAGGCATACCCTTTTAATGAGAATCTCAAGGACAGTGAGCTTTTAGCCACATGTATTGTTGACCTTACCATGACCTTTGGGAGGTCCACCATCAATCGAATTTGAATAAAAATGTGACCATCGTCTTTTTCAGGGTTTTAATGTGGTGAATGCCAGGTTTCATCAGTATAAGTTGAGATTAGGTGGTCGGTTGCTATGGCATTTCGATTTGTAAACAATTACTATGATTTACGATTCATGAATCGTCAATTTTATCCTGCTTAAACTCAAAACAACAGTTATAGTTTATTGCGAGACCTTCTCTACTAAATCTTGCACAACCTGGGCATATATAATCCAATTTTAAAAATTTTAAATGCATTAAAATCCTCAGAATTTGCTGATTTTAAATCTTCAGATACCCAAAAATGTGGTTTTACCACGATTGTACATTCTGACTGCCTGGGTCACATATGTATCCATACAACCGATTTAATACATATGTATCTAATATATATATCCACGTAGCTCATGCTACGCTTATTGTCATTTTTCTTGAAAGATTTCAGCCGAACAAAAACATTGCACAAACAATCAAGCTGTCAATAAATTACTACCGTAGACAAACAAACTGACAAAATTTGTAATGAATGTGCGTGAAAGCCCAATTCTTTACTATAATAAGAGCTGTGTCCATCAGTTTATTCAAAGCCATGGTTGAGGATTTTTCCTATTTTCTGAGAGTAAAGATAGCAAGGCACAGGATGCAACTCGAGCGTTCGGCTTAGTAGCTAGGCAGGCTGTCGTCTATGCCACTCAACCACTTTACTGCATTTTAGGATACTTATGCTCATAGTTATTACACCTGACGATCTCGCACCACATACGAAACTGCAAACATATCAATCTTTGCTATAATAAAAGTTGTGTTTGTTTGTCTGTCTGTTTGTCTGTCTGTATGAAAGTTGAAAAAAATGTGTGTCATGCAGGACTCGAACTTGCAACATTTACATTAGTACCCCAGTGTTCTACCATCTGACCTAATAATTTACCATGATGGAGGTGAGAATAGATGTGCATATAATTATTCTCTCTGCTTTATCAGCATATCTGATGATCTCTCATGACACCCTGGAGTGTTAGTGGACAATATAACTAAATAGGAGAAAGCTTAAAGAAAGAAATAGTGTCACTTTTATTTGAATCATTATATGATTCAGTAAAAGCTGCACATTTATGCATTAACTAGGTATCATGAAACGAAGGCTAGCAATAGAACTTAAGCTAATTGTCACAATCTCACACTCTGTAACAAAAGTATTGACTGGTGTGATAATTATGACAATTATTTTGTTAATTACTATGATGAGTGTAGTGTTGATAAAACACAGCTCTCATTATTGTAAAGATTGTTTTGTAGTCATTGAAGATGGTCAATTTGCTCAATTAATAGAGTACCATGAGTTCGAATCCCAAACAAAGTAATAATTTATGAACCAGTTTAATTACTGCCTACATTATTTCTTCAGTGTGATAATTTAAAGCAAGATTATATGATGATCGGAATTTTTTAACTATATTAGGGAATACCCAAATCTTCACGCATGATAAAAAGAGTTCGAATCCTCTATAAAATAAATTTTTATGAAGCAATTTAGCTACGACCTGTTGTTTTTTCAGTGTGACAGTTTCAAACAAGATTATTAGATCAGAATTTTATAACTATACTAGTTGAATGCCCGGCGCTCAACGGTTAATAAATGAGTTTGAATATTATACTAAGCTTTATTTTTTATGAAAAGGTTTAATTACTATTATTTCTTCACTGCATTGGTTTCAGGCAAGATTACAAGGTCAGAGTGGAAGATACACGTAGATCGTTCAAGTTAGATGTGAAAAGCTATGCGAGCCTACCATTAATTCGCTTTAGAAAACTTTAAAGAAACTGTGTATTTATAATTATATAGTTTATACCATGTACCAATAGTATAAAAATATTTTACTCTTTATGATTTATTGTGGCAGTTAAATGTATCAGATTATCGTAAACACTTATTATGATCACAAACACTTTTTTTTTGGTGTTAAACCTAGTCGCACCTGTGAGCTCACGCAAATGCCTCCCACATTGTTGATTATACAGATATACTCTAACGTTCTTGAGGTTTAATACTAAACATAAATTAAAATGTATGTGGGAACATTGGACGTTAAAATTCGTAATAGTGTATATTTTACTATCGCTGCATAAGTGGAGACCTTTTTGCGAAATTCACTCTGATTTTATTTAAAAGAATTTTGGTGCTTAGCAAGAGAGCTAAATGGTCTTGCTTTCTTAGTAAAAAAGAGCATATAAATTTCTTTCAGAAAAGCATTGCACTATCACAGCTTTTGTAAAACAGAAAAAAGATTCAATTTAGTGTAAATATAAAGATTTTTGAAACCGACCAAAACAGCTAAAAATGTTCATCCAAACAGTGACAGAATGAAATCGCTTTTGAAAGCGAGGGTGGGTTTCTTATTAGACAAGTAATTAGTTACATAGTTTTATACAAACACAATACCAATAAAAAGTTTATTTATTTGAGTCAATGGTAAATAATTTGAGAAATTTCTAGAACTTCAAGTAATTGTGTTCAGTGTAAGGAATTTGCTGACATTTTTTTCATTTTTGAGATAAAATTGACTAACTAAAGAATATATTTACCATTTGTGTAATTCATACTGTTGTCCTGAGCATTATTATACATACATATATTAAAATATGTTCATTTTGTCTGTTATTTTTTACTGCAGCTCCTATTCACACTCTGACGGTAACATTACTGTCTGCATGTTTGTGGTTATGAGCTACAGTATGTTATCTGATACTAGCTGTTATTTTGTGTTAACTGTTAGGTTATATATGTTATTAGCTTATGTTAGCTATTAAGCTATGTTTGCTGTCAAACTACGCTTGCTTGTAACCCAATTAGCTGTTAGTTTACCTTAGTTGTATCTTTTGTTATCTATCAAATTATGGCTTTTGCCAGCTTGTATAAGTTACTAGTTTATATTAATCATCAATTTATGTTAGTCATTAGTTGTGTTAGTCATATTTGAGTTGATAAACAACACTTAACATTTATTAGGTTATGAATCTCTAACAAAACGTGTAAGTAAACGTAAGTAAATGTACGTAAACTAAGTAAACGTGTTGTTTTTTAAAAGTGCTTTAACCAGACATCAAGTGATATTTCATTTTAGAGTAAAATTTTTGAATTTTATGAGCTACTTTTGGTGTCTTCACTTTATATCTGTGTAGATGTTACATTTTATCCAGAACTTTCCTTTGGTTTCTTTTATGCCATTATTTTATTCAAGTGTCTATTCAAGTACTTGAAATTGCTTCAACTGTGCTTTTAAACTTTTTAATTGTGTGCCTACCGCCTTTATCGTTAGATAAAACGAATGCATGAGAGAAATTCTTATGTGCGTTGAATAAATCATCCGCTGAACCTATAAACTGTCAAGAACACGCCTAACTATCTGCGCCAAACTACCAGCGTGTACCAGGTGACTGTTGCATCACAAGGCTCTAAATAGAAGGTACTCAATATAGAAATTAATGTAAATTTTCATCGTCATATCTGAGATAGAGCTTTACCGTTTAAATCCATTTTCATCAAATGTTTATTGGTGATTAGAAAGATATAGGGTCAGTTTCCATCAATGAAGAGCTATCAACTTCCAGACTCTCTAGTTCCAAATTGAGAGCAAATATTGTAAGTACTATTCCTCTGGTAGTCAGATGTAGTAACCAAGTGCACAATTATACAGTAATGTAGCAAGGTGGTTGATTGGAAGAGTGTCTGTTTACCAAGCTGAGAGTGGTGAGTTTAAAACTTGTTAATAGCAAGCTTCTCCTATCGTTCCATGTGTAGCTATGAGCAAACAGACACAGCTCTCGTTATAGTAAAAAGGATTCTAGCAGTGAAATCTAAAAAGAAATATAATTTCACACCAACTAAAATGTCTATTTTTAAGAAGCATTAGAAATATTTTTTTAATAACTTTAACTTTTTAAATATTTTGTTAAGAATTGAAAATGGCTTTTCACTGTTCACTGTTGTTAGCCTCAGGCTCTGTGTTTTGATCCTTTCGTTATTATGGCTGTTTAGACAACACAAAATACATCTTTTGTATTTTTTATGTATACACTTTATTTATTATATATGTGACATCAATACTACTTTGGTTCATGTCTCATTATAAAGCACTTATGTTACGTTACATAGGAATAATAATTTGACCTGAAACGGTTGATGGGAATATGACTCTTCCGTTGCCGTGTAAAGTTCAACGAATTTACATTTTTATTAAACTAAGGCTATCAGTAGATATGAATTGACTGCGTCAAGTTGGAGCGCTGCCTAATCATAAAGATTAGTTCATCAATGAGCCGAGGAAATATTTAAAAGTCACCTGATTTTTACGTGAAGATACTCATCAATAAAAAACTTGACAATTTTAGTTCCAAGTGATAGGCTGAGGTTACTATTTTACTGAAAGTGATAGACTCTAGAGCATTATATCAAGCAGCATGTGTTTATCTTCTTAAGTGTTTCAGCATTTGGATTTTACACAATTGTGTCATTAGTCTAGAAAAAAATTACTTACAAAAGTATATATAGAACAATACATATAATTTTTTTCTTACCCTGATTAACCCAAATAGGATTTTACCTAAACTTGTGTCTGCTATCAGAGTATGAGCGCTTGCGTCAAGATCTGTATCGTTATACATTGCAGCTTTGAATACAACAAACTTCTTTTGCAACCGTAACATTTCTTATACACTCACCATCATATACTCATATACTTTTTTCTTAATTTATTTGACTGCACAAAAGCACTTTTTTCATGATATGAAATTCAAAAGGTAGAATGGTAATTGCTGTATATGTTAAAGAAAGATAAGTCTTTTGCGCAATTTTATATTAACTTTTTTTTATTTATTTTAATTGTATATATGGATGTATACCATTTTATATATATGGTTGTATATTGTTATACATAGTTATATATCCTTATATATATATAGTTGTATTTTGTTATATAAATATATATATTTGTTTTATCACTATATATAGTTTGCAGATCATTATATATAGGTCTAAATGTATACAGCTATGTATCATTATATATAAATCATCATACAGGTATGTAGGGTTATACATATAGTTACACATGTATAATTATATATGTATAAATTTACAAGCACGCTTGGTAACCTATAAATTCATGTATAACTACAAACAGTTACAAAGTTATACATGGATAGCTATATGTGTATATTTTTGTATATATAATTATCTAGCTATATAAGTTTCAAGCTACATATCATTATATTCTGCTATAGTTTTCATATTTTTTCAATCGTAGTTTTTGTTATATTGTTATATACTTATAACAATTATTGACATGGTCTTGCAGACGTGAGCGGCCAACAGCCAACCTTGATATTGCAGTCGCAAACGCAATGAAGCACGGACCAGTCAGAGACTATGTACGGCCTCAAAGTGGTGAGTAGCGTGTTGTGAAGATGCTAAAGAGCAGAAATTTTGTTTTACCTACTGTAACAGCTTTAGGCAATTGGACTGTTCTTTCTATTCACACAGCTTCTTTGTTTTTATCTAGTTCACAGTTACAATAATAATTTAGTCAGCATAATTAAATTAACACAATTAAATCAAAAATTTAATTGTTTAAAATTAAACTAAGGTCAACAGCATTCCAGAAATAGATACCATTTTAAAAAGGAGGAAGTGGTAAAAGTTCCACTGCAACTAAAATCATGGCAGAGTGTGAGCTGGCTAGTTTGAAGCAAATAGAGTAAGTGATTTGTCTTACACAATACCAGGTAAGTTTCAATTAAAAATTACTTTGATGCTGATCTTCCTGAAAACAAGAAATTTTTTTTTAGGCAAGTATTTTTATCAATCAAAACCTGGTCATCATGAACACCCTGTAAATTCTTTATGGAAGCTCATAAGAGCTGTTCCAAAGGCTATTCACAGCCTACAAGTACTAATTGTAATCAACTTTTAAGCAGGCGTTAAATGAGTATATACTGTAAAGTCTTTATTTGAATGCCACGGCACTCTATGTTTTAACAATTCCTATACAGTGGCATTCAATTAAAAATGATGTTCAAATAAAGGGCAGGGCTGTAATTTTTTACAAAAAATCTTGCCAGAATTTTGGGTAGAAAAACTTAACCCTTTCTCGGGTAAAGTGATGGTAATGATGCTTAGATTTTGCACTCTCCTTTAAGTGAATCAACAATAATGCCATCGACCTCAGCATTTTCGATGAACCGTTTTTCATATCCGTCGAAGTATCAGACCGAGCTAAACAAAAAGTTACTTTGATTATAAAATATTAGTACGGTTTTGTTATTAATTATGTTGCTGGTGTCACTTTAAAAGCTTTAAAAAACTGTAAGTTTTGGAATTAGAAAATAGACACAACGTTTTTAATTTTTAAAAGTTAAAATACGCCGTGATGATTGCTGCTACTATTTTGTACGGTGTCCCTAAAGAATATTCTCACCGTTCATCAAAACGCTTTAAATTCTTCAGGTAAGATTGTAAACCACATTATGGATGAATGTGAAAACCATGGATTAGATTTAGACCATAGTGACATCAAATCAGAGCGTAGCTCTGATTATTATGACGAGCGATTTTTTCAGGTGCAACTAAAATCATGGCAAGCACAATAGCGGCAAAAAACCAATTAATTGTTATTGATATAATGCAATATTTTGACCTCATCATTTTTATTCTAAAATGTGTATAAACAAGTGACTATTATCCTAATTTTATGAACAGTATTACCAAAATAATAAGATTTCATTAATTTATCACATATTTTTTCGTTGTGATATTTATTTGGATAAGTCTATAATCAGATAGCATCGTTTCTGTACTGAAAAACGGTTAGCATTTGACACAAGTAAATAAAAGTTAAATAATAAGAAAATTGTTGCATCTATATTATTAACTTTAATTTTTCTAATTGTGTGCACGTGGCTGTCTATCTGTCAGTTCACACATTTTTTTGGCCAAAATGTCTCAAAATGCATGTTCTCTGTGCCTTCCGCTAAGTTGCTAAAATATTTGGCATCCAAACTTCATCTGATCCTAAAAATCATTCTCTTAAACAACCACCTGCTGTCTATTTCTAAGTCTATTGCTAAGGATAGCATCTATATATAGCTATATTATATATTGGCACTGCTAGCATTCATATATTATAAAGTTTTATGAAAATAAATGATAGGCTCTTTTACTTTAGTCTTCGATGCTTTTTTAACACTTACTTTATAAATGGTTGACGCAAGAACATTTCTCACAAGATTATCTTGCATTTAGGAAAAGTGATTGCACAACATGTGTCTTAATTTTAAATTTCCCAACAATTATGAAATTAGCCACATTAAAGAGACTTCTAACATTATTTTATGAAATAAATATAAAGTTTGTCAGAAATTATGATGAGCTGACAAATGCAAGGGAAATTTCAGCTTACTCTAATTTATAATGCAGGAAATTGTGGTTTATTCTAGTCTATAATACACAAAAATTGAAACATAAAAATGCTGTTAAAATACTTTGTTAATTGACTAGCAGTTTTTATATATGAATTTGTGTGAACATTTCAGTTGCACATGTATCCAATATTTAACTAGTGCTGAAAGAAGCAAGTTTTTTGAAACTGGAGGTACAATTTCAGATAAAGCTTTGTGCAAGGAACTTGAGAAAAGAAAGTAAAACATAGAAATATTATAATACGCTTTAAAACAGTTGTAACTTCAGCTAATAATTGGAAAACTTCCAATATCACTATCAGCGTTTTAAATAAAAAACAATTAATTCGGTTAAACATTTTGTTATCGTAAATGTTTTGTTGTTATGAAGTCTTTCAATAATTCATCATGCCAGTCAAAGGCTCATTTATAATAGGCCAATAATGGAAACAAAATGAAATACATGGAACATAATGCCAAAATAGAACAAAGATATTTTTCAAGTTGGCCTCAAGGAGAAACAAGTTGGGATGAGCTGATAAAAATGTATTTTGTAAAAATATCCGTTTTAGTGAGATAAAGATCTGTATTGTACCAGTCACCAGTCAATATATTTGTGTAATAAAATCTATTTTTAAATTTACTAAAAAAATAATAAAATATGTATGATAAAAAATTTTTTTGGGAAATATTTTTTTTTTCTATTTAACTTACACAAAATTTTAATAGATTTTATCAGAAAGTATTGATAATTTTTTGGTCACTTGAGTTTGTTGTTAATGTTTGAGGTGATCTGACAACAGAATGTGTTAAGATTAAAGTTAATAGTTTTAAATTAAAGTTTAGACAAAACTTAATCAAGATTGAATTGCTCAGAAGAAAATAATGAATCGTGAAATGAATCGTTGATATCGTTGTGATAGTTGATATCGGCGATTGCGTTCAAGTTACAGCTTTACGCATCTCGCGATTGCGTTCAGGTTGTAGCGATATATATCTCTTATCCGTCGGTCTATTTGCAACTATAGATGTCAGCCTATAGACATCATAATAACAATTTGCTTGATCTGAGCGGTTTAATGATGATCCAGCTTTATCGATTCAATCTTGCAATATCATGGCAGTCAGATAACGTTCAGCATCAAAAACAATCGCAAATAATAAAAAAATATCGGTTTTTTCTGATCAATTCAACTAGAATTTTGTGAAAGTTCATTCTTAAAATGCTGGAAGAAGTTATATGGTTTAAAATACTTATTCAACAAATTTAACCGGTCGGCTTGACAAATAAAATTTCTCATTGCCTTTTAACATAAGTTGTAGACAGAAATCTTAACCACTATTCAATAAACTTGCTAGAAGACAAGTTCAAGTAAACATTGTATGACCTGATGAAAGTTTTTTTTGTAAATTAAGTTGCATTCTAGTGAGGTATAGATTTATCAGCCTCCAGTATCATTTCTTGTGTCATTATATCTATTATGTATATACATATATACATGTATATATGTATATACTAGTATTATATATGTATGTACATGTATTTACATGTATTATAACATATGTATATACATATACATATATATATATGCATGTATACATGTATATAGGAATATATGGATATGTGTATATATATGTATACATATATATACACATACACAATACTGTTTAACGTTGAAGGTGAAGTCTCTTTGCTAAAGTTTTGCAATGGCTGTTGCTACGCGTGGTTGCTAAAAAAGCTAAATTTATAGTAATTTTGAAGCCAAATATTTAGTACAGGAATACTCAATAAATAAAGACATATTGTTTACATCAAATAATTGAGTAGAGTTTTTTGTTTGTATATATATACCTATATATATAAGTATTATGTCGTGTTGGTGACACATCAAGCAGATGGTTGCATGCATGTTTATCGGAAACCTGGAAAGGAATCAAATACTCTTTAACCACAAATAAACATAATCTATCAAATAAGGATGTAGATAAGCATCACCAAATGCTCATCCATCAAAGAAAGACGTCATCATTTCCTACCTTTTGAATACTGTTGCCATGAGAACCTAAATCTTTGACCTTGAAGGCGTAGCATGGCGGTTGAAGAGTAGACATGAACAAGTAATTTAAAACTAGTTAGTTGTAATTATGCTGATAGGTTTAGCTTCTCAACGTTTAAGTTATGTGAAGTCTTTTTGTTAAAGTTTTGAAATGGCTGTTGCTAAGCACGGTTGCTAAGAAGACTAAATTTATAGCAAGTTTGAAGCCAATTATTTAGTACAGGCATACTCAATAATTGAAGATATGTTGTTTAAATCAAATTAAGTAGAGTTTTTGTTTACATTTTAATCTTTGGCTAAACATATTATCAACAAAAGTTGGAAGACTGTAACAGTAGCAAAGTAGACTACAGGTAACGCTTGTACAAATATGTGTATGCCTATCGTTGAAGGCGTAAGGCGCATGTGTCAAGCTTACGGCCGCGGGCCACATCCAACCCACCTTGTCATCTGATCTGGCCCGAAAGATTATGTTACACTATTGTTATTCGTTGCCCATCGATATAAAGCGCTGATGACATAATACTGCACAGAACTACAGATCCTATAATGCAACGCTTCAGCTCCCTTGCCGCATACTTCTTGGGTCAATTTAAACTGAAGTTTGTTTTAGAACGATATTCCTATCTGTTTTTATCCATTTTTATGTTCCAAAAATATTTATTTTCAGTGTGTTCAGTAAATGTTTATCCTGTTCAGCCTGGGACCTAGATTGTGTTTTGAATTTTGGCCCTTTGTACAACTGAGTTTGACATTCCTGGCGTAAGGTACGTGTATAATATAAAACTATATATAATTAATATATATGGTTAATTATATACAATGCTTAAATTAATCAAATGTATTATTAACTTGAGCATAGCGAGCTCATTGCTGCTGCTGACAGGCAGTTTTAGGAAACCAGCTGTAATGAATGTACAATTTCACCATTGCAGATATCTATTGATAGCTGTGAGAAACGCAGTATTTTGTGTTCAATACATTTAAAATTGCTATATATACCACTGACCTGAACAACATAAAATCAAATGCAAAAATTTGAAATTTAAGTCTTCAAATTAAAAAAATTAAATCTTTTGAAATTTCAAATTTTTGAAATTTAAAAACTTATGAAAAATTTCAAAATATTTCCAAAAAAAATTGGAACTCCTTTTCAAAATTTTAAAAAGATTTAAAATTTTGACGTTGAAGCATTTCAAAGTCAAAATTAAAATGGTATGATTTAGGCACATGTCATCTCCTAAATCTTTTTCATTTAGGATATGGTTTTTGCAAGACTTGTTATCTTGTTACTTGTTATCAACAAAAAGGTTTTGCTTGATAGCAGATTAGGAAAGGGACAACTCCTTAAATTCTCTCTCAAATGCGAATGTTTATCCTGTCGCAGACTGAACAGGATAAACATTTACTGAACACATTGAAAATAAATATTTTTTGAACATAAAAATGGATAAAAACAGTTAGGAATATCGTTCTGAAACAAACTTCAGTTTAAATTGACCCAAGAAATATGCGTCAAGGCAGCTGAAGTCTTGCATTATGGGATCTGTAGTTCTGTGCAGTATTATATCACCAGCGATTTATATCGATGGACCCCAAATAACAGTAGTGTAACGTAATCTTGCGAGCCGGATCTGATGACAAGGTGGGTTGGATGTGGCCCGCGGCTGTAAGTTTGACACATGTGGCTTACGCCTTCAAATGGTAAGCATACACATATTTGTACAAGCGTTACCTGTAGTCTACTTTGCTACTGTTACAGTCTTTCAACTTTTGTTGGTAAGATGTTTAGCCAAAGATTAAAATGTAAACAAAAACTCTACTTAATTTGATTTAAACAAACTATTTTCAATTATTGAGTATGCCTGTAAATGCAAATGCATGTTTTTGATAACATTGGCAGTAAGTTAGCTAGACAATGCTTGCTGTATCCATTGATAATAAAACTAGGATGTTAAATCTCTCAGTATGACCTTGGCATGCCATAAGGTTGAGACAAAAAATTCAGCGTCACTACATTTTAACACTATCAACAAAAAATCACTATTTTCAGGTGAGAGGAAGTAGGCAGCCTTCAAAGAATTTTAGTGAAGCTAGCAGGACTTGTTTCACTAAAATTCTTTAGTACTTTGTAAGTAATTTTAGTAATTTTAAGTACTTTAATTGCGATAAAAAAGATAAATTGCCTTCTTTAGATGACAGCGAGCGCCTCGTTAGCTCGTACCAGCTCCTGACTGTTTGAATCAGTGGTTACAGATGAACTCACACAAATTGTTTGTAAGCTGTATCAGAAAGTATCGATATTTTCTATTATTTGCGATTTTTTTATGTTTGAGTTGATATGATTGCCAGGATGTTTCTAGAATAAAAGCAAGAACACTTCATCGCAATTAAAATGCTTAGAAAACAAATAATACCAAATTAGCGTCACTAATTGTACAACTGACTGTCTCTTTCATTGTTGACATCGGCTATTGTGTTCAAGTTGCATTGTTACGAGTCTCTATTCTGTCAGTCTCTTCAGCTCTTTGCAATTATAGACGCCATAATTGCACCTTTGCTTGATCTGAAAATTTGAATCGCCAACAAGTTAAATCAATTTTAATCTTAAAACATCCTTGCAATCAGATCACCTCAAACATCAAAACAATTGCAAATGACAGAAAAATACCGATACAATCTGATATTGTGCAATTTCATGTTTAAAATCAGTTTGAAGCTGCAACTACATTGAATTGTGGGTCATGAGAGAAAAATCTATTATAAGACTGATCTATTAGTTCTATTTTTTTACCCAGCTATGAACCCACTGTTATCAGGATGTTTGCAGACTCAATTGAAAAGGATGCTTTCTTTTCAATTAAATCTGCAATTAAAAAGAAAACAATTCAATTCAAAGAAATCAACTCTTTTCAACTGAAAAGATGTTTTTGATTCAATTACCCAAAAATGAGTCTATGAAATCCAAAATGACTTCTGTGTCATGTTCACGGAAAATGTCAGACGAAATAATTCGCATAAAAACTGTCTCATGGTTGGCCAGGTTGCACCTTTTACCAATACTTTATTCATCTTCCTATTTGAACAATCAATTTTTTAGTCATTTGAAATGTCTTTTGTGAACAGTTACCATGTTATGATCGTCTCCCGTAGGTCTCAAACGCAAGAGCTCTAACCACTATGATGACTACACAGAGGTAGAAGAAACTTATCAAGACTTGAACTACAGCGAGATTGAAAACTATTCTTCTCTGACTAGCAAGGATGAGCAGGTCCGACCCGATAATGGGTAAAATTTTAATATTTAATTTTTTTTAATTAAAAATGTAAAGGATACTTTTTTCGATCCGTAAAACACTATCTTGCATTTTGTTCAAATTACAAAATGTGCTTAAAGTCAGAGTTCAGTTTGGATGTCCCTTAAAGGTTAGTTTAAAGGTACTTCAAATACATGTATAAGTTTAGAGGTGTTCCAAAAGTCAGTTTAGAAGTCTTTGAAAGAGCAGTTTAAAGGTCACTTCATGGTCAGTTTAGAGTTCTCTCAAAGGTTTAATGCAAAGCCAACCAAGTGTCAAAGCAGTATTCGCTTATTTAGGGCCAACTATGATTTTCTTGGCTAAATTCGGAACATTTGACCCCCAGGGAGTTCACTCTCTTTTATTCATCCTCAAGGGCTCGACGATAAGAGCACGTTTTAGCAGTGTTTTTGGTGGCCTGACACCCTAGAGTGTTTTCATAAAAAAGGGTATGTTTTTTAGCTTGGTGCATGAATACCCCTTTCCACACAGTGGAAAGGGGTATTCATGAGTACCTTTGAGTACCCCTGGTATTCAAGGGATACTCATGAAGCAGAAAAGGGGGAATTAGTCTGTGGTGATGAAGTGATTAGGGGTAGTTTTTTTATTAATGTGTAAGTCAGTGTAAAGCGTGCATTTTATAAAATCTCAGAATACCCTTCAGGGATGAATAGAAAAGAGTGAAATCCATGGGATTGAACCATTACTAGATTGTACTCAACTAAAGTTTTGTTGTGAAAAATGACTGGCGCCATGTTGAGTCTATAGATCTGTGTCTTGGTTTGAGATTCTTGGTCATATTTCTATTAATTTTGCCATTATGTGCAAATAGAAATGGTTCTTTTATAATGATGAATCCATAGTCACAAAATAGTTTCAGCTAAATAAAATTGTTAAAAGAGTTTATTGTTCAGTAAAGGTTAAAGGTTACTTGAGGGTTTGAACTTATGTAGTCATTGCAGGATGTATTTATTTATTTAACAGCAAAGTTAGTCCTTGCAGCAAACTTTTTTTCTGCTGTAATTGTGCAGCAAAAACAAGTTCTAATTATTAAATTTATTAAATACATACAATAATAACAATGAAAATAATAATGGAATATTTTCAGCACTCTGGTTCAGTATTTAAACAGCATTACATAGCTTAATCATATTGTACTGGTTACCACATTGGTCTCAACCCATTAGCGTATTTCAAAACCAAAATAAATCTTTACACACCATTTGTGAATATAAAGATAATATCATAGTAGGGGGTCAAGACATCATATGAAAGTATGATTGAGGGTGGTATTGAACATGCTTTAACTGCACGTGTTGTATTAGGTTCTCTGCTAGGCTTTTGGATTCAACAGCTTTAACTAAACTCATCAATAACATGCAACAGGCTAGTTCTCACTGTTCACTGTATGTCCAGGTAGTACGCTTGGCGATTATTTATTGACTATGTGCACCTACTCTAGGACACTTATGTATTCTCGTCAGCTAACTTTCGCATTTTCGCCGAGTCATCCTCTCGCGAAAATTTCATGAGCGAAACTAAACTATCATAACGAACGAGTGAAAATGCGAAAATAAATAGCTTTGTTCATTGATAGTCTAAGAAACAAATGGGAGCAAGCGATCAAATTGGATTATCGATCTCGCCCACACCATTCTACCTGCGGTTCACAAATACAAACTAGTCCCAAATTGAAAATCTTTTTCTTATCAGTGAATTGAACCTGAGGAATCTAATTACGTTTGTTCCACTGCATTTATTTTCACATCACCATATTTTCGCCCTTATCACAGCCGCACACTTAAGTTGCAGCGTAATTTTACTCTGTGTGCTACTCACGAAACTAAATACTAGCGAAATATAAGTGTCCTAGGGTAGGAGAAAACATTAGGTTTTGAGGTGGTGTTGAACCTGTGACTCTCACTTTGCAAGGTCGACACTCTACCACTTGCACCACTCAATTGCATTATGATGTTGAAGAATAATTATAACTACAGCAGGTATTTCGTGATGCTCCATGATGTTCCATGATGTTCCGTGATGTTCCACCATGTTCCGTGATGTTCCCTGATGGTCCTTGTTGTTGCGTTATGTTCTGCAATGTTCCGTGATGTTGCGCGATGTTCCGCGATATTCTGTGGTGGTTCATGATGCTAAAAAATTACTAAATAAAAGAAACTAAATACTAGCAAAATATAAGTGTCCTAGGGTATGGCATTGCCAAAGTAATGCGGATATATTGGAAAGCATTATAGTTGTCAAACTTTCACGATACTTTGCCGAGAATCCATGACAGTCAGTGTGGACCACTTCGACGATAGTGATTGGCTGTTGACAGTTACAGCTGTGATACTAGTATTTCATAGTTTCATTTGCTGTATTGTGTAATGAAAACACTGTGTGGCGGAATTTTGTGAAATGTGAAGGCGGATGGGTTTGGGATAGTGTGAGCATTGTTATGACAAACGATCAGAGATTTATTGTGGGATTAACGTCGACATACTGCAATATAATGTGAACCAACCTTTAGCTAAGTTACTTTACAGAAAATTTTAGTAGATTTTATCGTATCAGAATGTTTTTATTATTTGTGATTGTTTTGATGTTTGAGGTGATCTGTTTGCCAGGATGCTTCAAGATTAAAATCGACAAAACTTCTTTGGGGTTAAAACGCTTAGATCAAACGAGTGCGCGATTATAACATCCATACATTAGCTGCAAAGAGGTAGATGACACGTAATGTTTCAACTTCAATATCGACGCATTAGTCGATATCAACTAATGATGTCATTTCGCGCAAATTTTTCTTCCATGGATTCCGTGCGATGAGGTTTTGGCAATGTTAATCTCGAAACACCCTGACAGTCAGACCACCTTAAGCATCAAAAACAATTGCAAATGATAGAAAAATATTGATAACTATGATAAAATCTACTAAATTTGTGTGTAAGTTGATTTTGAAGTAAAATATGCCTCACATCTTCTACTGAAAGAAAGCAGCCAAAACCTAACATCTTTATTGTAGGAAAATAGCCAATAACTTAGGAGATCAACAAGATACCAGAAAAGAGATACCGCCAGAAGCTGGTGGTACATTGAAGGTACCAGAATGTCTCCAGAGAGACGAATTTGGATACCTAGAGTTTTCATCTGAGTTAAGCACACATGAAAGCATGGGTATAGACCCCATGGATTGAATTATAGAATATAACATTTTTTAACAGTATTAACTAAATTTTTAATATTCGCTACTATCATTTTGACTTGGAAAAATAAAATTTGGCAATTAGTTCTATGCACATTGCGCAATCACAATTTAAAGTGATTGCGCAATTCACTTTTTATTGCATGTCCATCTAATGCCCTTTTTCTCTTTTCATTTTGATTTAGCTAACCGCCACAACAACTGTGTAAAACCATTAAATAAATGTTTCATTTCCAAAGTTTTTACTAATATACTTAGTTTTCTACTTTTTGTTGTAATTTTATCGCATGTAAAACCAAGTTTTTATTTTTAAAATTTGTCTGACAAGATGGCAATTATGACAAATTATTATAAATCGTACAGCGGTCTACAATGATGTTACCGAAAGTATAAATATATTGTTAAGTCTTTAAATTTATATTGATGAAAACTAGAAGAAACTTTCTCTTCTCCTGATTTTTTTTGTTATTTTATAAAAAAATATATGAAATATACTGTATGCTGTTGATAGGTAATTATGTCTCGCTCTCATTCATTATTCATCCCTTTTAGAAGTGCAATGATTGGTAATATTTTTAAGATTATGAATGAGAAGAATGGTGATTGCTCTTTCTCTCTGACAAACTTATTGCATCATTTTTCTTTTCATTTGAAATTAAATAAAGGTGTAAAAAATGTAAACACAGGTATTGCAGTACCCGCCATCTTTAGTATTTTAGGCATTTTATCGGAATTTAATAATTTAAGAAGATTCGAACTTGAAAAAACGTGCTACTTACATTTCTCCCCTTGCAGCTTGTTGGAATTATTAGCAGTTCTCAAGAGGAAACGACTCCTTTTCTTGACTCGGAGTAACCAGGCTATCATACCAATTGTTTTGGCATTTTGCTTGTATATTCTCGCTATGTAATAATATTCTGGTGGAAGCCACCTAATGCTTATTAACTTTATTTATTTTTTAATCTGGGAGAGAGTTACTCAAGCCTCCTCCAGGATAAAACTTACTCAAGCGCTACTCTAGGTTAAAAATTATTTTGGCTCAAAACGGATACAGAGAGCTGAAATTTTGCACACTGTTTGCAAGATCGGCACTTAATAACCACAAAAAATCTTTGTGTTTGATGTAGCAGTTTTTGAGATAATTATAGCCAATGTTAAAATTTTTTAGAGTTTCACAAATTTGGATTTTGTGAATCAGCTGCTACACCATAATCCTTGTTCTTGTCAAATTAAAGCACAGAATGAGCTTCAAAAAATTATGATAGAAGCAGATATTTGATACTTATTACAAAATTTTTTTAAACACATAAATGTATACCAAACAAGATGACAAGACTGTGACCAATGATTTACAAAATAACAAGACAAGCACTAGTTTTACCCAAAATCTGTTTCTAATATTTTGTTCTAAAGAAAACTCTAAATAAACAAGTAAAATTTCATGACAATATATTATATATATATTATATATATTGCATCTTTTTTTTTCTGTAATTTTTGTCAGCTTCTAAAATAAAACATCAAGTTTGAGAAAAACGATTTTGAAGATTGATGTTCAGTTTGGGTACACCAGCTGACTGGAATTGTGAAAAAATTAATTTTAATAGATTTGCTGTCTAGTCTATTTCTTGAAGTTAATAAACTGCGAGTCTACCAACATAGTCTCATCTGATAACTGTTTCTGCACTATAGACCTGTAATAAAAAACGTTAGTAAAAACAATGACACAGAGTTCCTATCATTATCACCGCGGAACGAAGCTCCTGAGATAGAAATGGTGACTCTGAAGAGGACCAAGATGGGAGAAGGTAGTGAATGAAATGACCGCAACAGGTACTCGTATTTTTAGACTGCCAGCGTGCGTAATAGATTTGATGATGCGCTCCCTGGGTTTATTCAAATTTGAATAATTACAGTGTAATTACAAAATGCTGGCTTAGCACTTGTTCGTTGTAGTCATAGAGTTACCTCCCCCTAGAGTGATAACTGCGCATTCAACAACACGAGCGTTTCCGGTGCCAACAAGAAGCATTTAGGCCAAGCCCCTTTTTTGTGCTAGTCAATCGTAGTGATCGACAGAACAATAACGTCAGCCATGAGAATGATCATGAATTTCCAGTTAAGACAGTAATTATTGCTCATATTAAAGAAATGATTATTATAGTTTATTACTCTAATATATGCTTATTATTTAAAGCAATTCAATACCTACATGCATTGCAAAGGCACTGAATAGATGGTGTTAAGTAAGTGAGTTAATGCAATCAGTTACTCCAATGATATACAGCCCCACACATGAGGGGCTGTATATCATTGGTTATTCATAGTCTCATAGATAAGATAGTCATACTGGGGTTGTATTACATTGGTGTGATGGGAAGCTAATCAACTGCCATCAACTGAAATTATTGACATTGTATGGTGATAGAGTGATTCATTGTCACCTCAGTTCACAAACAGCCCTTGCATGTAATATTAGATTTCAATACATATCAATCAAATACATAGACTAGCTTGAAGCAAAAATGTCCACTAGTTAGTGGACACCTTTTTATTACTTTATTTATTAAATAAAGTAATAAAAAGTAGTTGTGAATTACTTTATTTATTAATTATTAAATTAAAATTAAATTAAATTATTATTAAATAAAGTAATACAAATTAGCTATGATTACAATAATTTTTTATTGTACATGTAATCATAGCTAAACAGATTTTATTTAGCATTACTTGCTAATTATTTTACATTTAAACACATTTGCAGTTTCATTTTTCTTCTTAATTCATTTTAACAAAAAACTTCTTTCATGATATGAAGTTTAAAAGTGGTAGTTGTTTGAAAAAGCTTGAAAACATTTACCGTTGTTTTTATTTTCTCTCTTCTCTTCATTTATTTCAATTACACAAAACACTTTTCATAATATGTAGTTTGAAAGTTAAAGTGGTAAATGTTGTTATATGTTAAATAAAAATAAATTATACTTAATTCTACTAACTATAATTATATAAAAATAAAATAGACTTTTTTATTACCTTATTTATTAAATAACTTTTCATTGTAATCATAGCTAAACAGATTATATTTAGCCATTACTTGCTAATTATTTTACATTTAAACACATTTACAGTTTTATTTTTTTCCTAATTTATTTCAACAAAACACTTCTTTCATGATATGAAATTTAAAAGTTGTAGTTGTTTGAAAAAGCTTGCAAACCTTTAGAGTTGTTTTCTTTTTCCTCTTAATTCATTTAAACTGCTTAAAAATATTTTCTCATGATATGAAGTTTAAGTTAGAATAGTAAATGTTATATAAAAATAAATTTTCTGTCCAAATACTTTTTTATTACTCGGGCAACACCGGGTAGTACAGCTCATAGTTGATGGCAGTTGATTAGCTTCCCATCACACCAATGTAATACAACCCCAGTATGACTATGTATGTTATCTATGAGTAACTGCTTGCATTACCTTCACTTTCACTCACTATCTATTCAGTGCCTTGGCAAGTCATGTAGGTATCAGGGATTACGTGTATGTCACAATTTCCATTTTCATAATTCATTTCCATATTATTTCCATTTCCATAAAAGTTCCATAATTCATTTCCATATTAATTCCATTTCCATAATTAATTTCCACATTATTTCCATTTCCATATTATTTCCATTTCCATAATTCATTTCCATATTATTTCCATTTCCATATTATTTCCATTTCCATAATTCATTTCCATATTAATTCCATTTCCATAATTAATTTCCATATTATTTCCATTTCCATATTAATTCCATTTCCATAATTCATTTCCATATTATTTCCATTTCCATATTATTTCCATTTCCATAATTCATTTCCATATTAATTCCATTTCCATAATTCATTTCCATATTATTTCCATTTCCATATTATTTCCATAATTCATTTCCATATTAATTCCATTTCTCTACTTCATTTCCACAGTATTTCCATTTCCATATTATTTCCATTTCCATAAAAGTTCCATAATTCATTTCCATATTAATTCCATTTCCATAATTTATTTCCATATTATTTCCATTTCCATAGCATTTCCATAATTCATTTCCATATTATTTCCATTTTCATACCATTTCCATACTTGTAAAATAAAATGTCCATATCCATTTCCCTAAAATTATGGAAATATTTATGTTTATGGAAATGAAAAAGTAAACATTTCCATAATATGTTTAGCAATCCCTGGTAGGTATTGAATTGCTTTAAATAATAAGCATATATTAGAGTAATAAACTATAATCATCATTTCTTTAATATGAGCATTAATTACTATCTCAACTGGAAATTCATGATCCTTGTTTAACCCTTCTCATGGCTGATGTTATTGATCTAGTCAATCACTACGACTGACTAGCACAAAAAAGAGGCGTGGCCTAAACGCTCCTTGTTGGCACCGGAAACGCTCGTGTAGTTATCACTCTAGGGGGACTCTAGGGGGAGATAACTCTATGGTTGTAGTATATATGTATGCTTCATGATAGCAAATTTTTATGTTAACCAGCTATTACCATACTGTTTTAAGACTGGCATGTTACTAAATAATTACTCAAAAAAATTGTAATACTCGTATTACGTGATTATTTAGTGACAGATGTTATCATTTTTGTGTTTGAAATATTCTATGATGGCAACAGTTGACCTAATTATTGTACAGCCAATCAACTGTGAGTTCCTCCCTTGGTTTGATCTATAACTGTCCAGTTTTGCCATTGCTGTGTGTTTTTCGCTGTGAGCTATAGTACCAATAAAAATACTGCATTCTTTAACTATAGCTCTGCTTGATTTTCCGAGGGAAAGTAGAGTATCAAATTCTTGTCATCGTTTCTGATTTTAGCATTGTAATGTCAGCCAGCGTATCATAGCTGCATTCACTATAAGTACTACTGGCTGAACACCAAGCATTCTGACTGCATGCTTTAATATTAGCAGAGTACAGAGGGATGATTCTTGTCACCGTGTCTGATTCTAGGATTGTGATAGCAGTCAGCGAATGATAGCTGCATTCACTATGAGTGCTATTGACCAAACATCAAGAATTATTGCGATTGGCTTACTAGGGTGTAAAAGTTGGAAAATTATAGATCCTATTGGAAAACCGCTGTTTCCGATTGAGTGAGTATCCGGTTTGACTCGCTGATTTCTTGTACTGTCATTGTTACGTAGATACTAGGTAAGTGGCATTATAAACTAATGCACATTCCCTGCAACCAACCAGGGACTCCGAAGCTAAGGGTTGTGGGAATGAAAGAAAGTGGGAATGATGACGGAAGAAGCAACAACATTTATTATTCTATCTCCCTAACAAAATTGAAAGTATACTACACCGCAACTATAGCCTAACTATAGCTAACGAGCCCTATCATGGTCCGGACTATATACATACATTCAAACTATAGCTAACGAGCCCTATGGTCAGGAGTATACACATTCATGGATACTGAAAAGGTTTAGTTGGATGGTAGAATTGGATATTATAGTAGGACATGTAGTACCGTCTAATAGTAGTTGGATATACTATTAGACGGTACTACATGTAGATAGATAGAACTTCAGTGCAAACACGCAAACGACATCAGTTTGGTTTTCTAAATTTTCAGCGAGCCGACTAAATTTTATTGTAACAGGAAACAGCGGTTTTCCAATAGGATCTATAATTTTCCGTAAAAGTTGGGTGAGGCACCTAAGAGTCTGTTTATCGACTTAGCCCTCGAGGCTGTTGCCAGCTCGCCCTTGATGTGAAAGTTGCCTACCCTTGCTAGTATGATTTACTTCAGACCATCTACTCTTGTACAAATTTATTCAGAAACATGTCAACAATTTCTCAAATGAACTGCTTGGTTGAGTAGATCTCCTAAAAATGTTCAGTACAGCATTTTGAAACAAAAATAGAACCGTTGAGAGTGCTTAAAACATTGCAATTGCGACCCAAAAACTTATCAAGGTAACCATGGTCACTCCTGGAGCCTTTCTTTGCGCAGAGAAAACGGTGTGCTGTAGTAAACGTAAAAATCAAGGGAGATATTTTAAAAAACAAACTCTATTAAGAGTGGTGGCTCTAAAAAAGGCTGTGGGAGGAATAACTCCAAAGAATTGCCCTAAATGGATGCTATCGGTCCCAAGGACGTCAAGCTCATCGGGGCGCTTTGAATAATACTATGAAAAAGTATAATAATAATAGGATAATAAAGCATAATAGAATGATCAAAGGAAAAGGTGACGTAGGCAATACATATAGAGAAGAGACTTCTGGGTCACTGGATGTCCTAGAAAAGATAACAGACGCCAGGTATTAAGATTTTTACGCAATGAACAACCTTTTATAATTTATATCTTACTGTTCGCTCATTTGAAGAATTTTTTTATGTTCATGGTTACGTGTCAGAATAATATAGTTTTTGTTCTAATTAAGTATTAGTTGTTTAAGTTACTTAAATAATATTGTTTCCATTTTTATTCATACTTTTTCTCGAGATAAGATTTTGTAATTAGCCCTTTTCATTATCAAAACATGTTTTACTGTTTTGTTATGGGCACTGTTTCCTATCCAGTATATGTATAATTTTCTGGGCTTTTTATTAGTGTTTAGATTGTTACACTGCAATGGCTCATTGTCTAGCAATAATATTTTATTGTTACGAATGTGAAAATTTTTAGAAAGTCGGCAGCCAGCAAAACGATATGATTGGTCGGTTTGAACAATAACCGTCAATCTCTAGGCCAATCGCTAGACCAGTTGCTTATGTAACGTAAATAGTGTCACAAATTTTTAGGCAGTTCAGCTTGTGTTTGGCTTTTGAAATCGACACATGACTAGTCGTACTGTAATAAAGTCATTATTGTCGGAGAATATTATTAATAATCGTCACTAACATACTAACAGCAAGCTCGAACAAAATTACTACAAATAAAATGATAACTAAAGAGTCATTGTTCTTACAAGAGTTGTGTTCTCTCCTATTAGGTTCAGCAGGTTGTAGCGTTGGTTTCAGCCCACTCTGTTGGTTTCAGCAGGGCATAAGTGAGTTGGGTTCAGCTCCTTCCTGTTGGTTTCAGCAGGTTGTACTGTCAGCAGCGTTGGGTTCAGGGCCCTCTGTTGGGTTCAGCAGAGCACAAGTGAGTTGGTTTCAGCTCCCTCCTGTTGGGTTCAGCGAGTTGTAGGAGGTTGTAGCGTTGCCTACAGCGCAGTGACTAGAGGTAGGGGTTGTACCCACCCCACTCTTGCGAGTTTTCATCAGTGCAAAGCACAGCAAACTCAGGCAAGGTTGGCTGATTAGCTTATTTACAATCAAGTAATAATTAAATAAAATAAACTGTGTCAAGCAAATTAGCTCGTTGTCAATGTAACGTTTTTCAGCTTGTTTTAACGACTTTGTATCGATAAGCATCGTTGAGAAATTTCACAGGAGATTTGATAACTGCGTAAAACTCGATAAGGAGTTTTCCTCTACTTTATTTGTTTTGCCCGACATAAATGTTAGTTTTTTCGACTATTATAATTATAGTGGTTACAGTATCCCGCGAGTTCCATGTTAAGCCGAAAGTCTAAACGGCTATTGGTCGAAAGTCTAAACGGGTGGCTTGAATTACTCCAATTTTAGCGAGCCTTACACATATTATGACCTCTTAACAAACTAACCCCAGTTACTATTCGCGCTAGTAAAAACGTGAAGACGTCTGGCTATGTTTTTGTGAGAATTGGTAATTCTGGATATCATTACGTAAACTACACGAACATGAAAGAATCTACGATCCACAGAAATATGGCATGTTTAGTCACTAACTATTAAGGTTTTATTAAAACCAAGTTCACACTACTAAGGTAGGTCAGTGTTGACATTGTTTTTAAAGCACGGTGCAGTCCACGTAATATTGCAAAGGCTCTTAGCTAATTTTTTATAAAATTCTCTATAGGCGCTTAGGAATAATACGTTATGTACAATAACCTACAGCTACAATATAGAAATAGGATTATTTAGTATGTTATTAAATAGTGGTGGTAGTACAACAAAAATTTATTTTGCTCACAGCTTTTCTGTAGTCAAAACAAGGTCAAACGAATTTCTGGTCAATTATGTAGGCCTATATGTATGCAATATAGATCGACACGAGTCGGAATGGATGCAGTGTTGGTCGAAGGTTAACTCTAAATCGACTTGCTATTTGCCGTAATCGTCATGATACTATATTTTAGCTGTTTCTTGTAATGTTGTAAGTTAAACATAAAAAATTGCTATAAGCCAGTTAACAACAGTGATCGTTTCGTTATTTACATCGTTTCGTTTGGTCTCAGAGGTGGAAGCTAGAATTTAATATTGAAAAGTGTAAGGTGATGTGTTTTTCAGGTTCTGCATGTTCTGACGACCAGTTGCCATATTTTTTAAATGGAAGTTTGTTACAGTTTGAAACCCATTCACTATACTTGGGAGTGTGGCTATCTAGTGACCTTTCGTGGCAGTATCACATCGATTGCAAAGTTAAAAAGGCCAGTCAAATGCTAGGATTTTTAAGGAGATCTATATCTAGTGCACCTAAAGCTCTCAAACTACTTGCATATAAATCCTTTATTAGACCTATTTTGGAGTATGGATGCCAGGTGTGGGACCCGTACAAGAGATACGAGGTTGACCAGGTTGAGGCGGTTCAGAGAAAGGCTGTAAGATTTATTTGCAATGTTAAAGGTCGCGATATTGGTGTAACTGGCTTAATTAAAGACATGAACCTGGAGACGTTAGAGGAACGTAGAACCAACTTGCGTAAATGTTTGTTATATAAAATGATCAGAGACGCCTGTTCCGAGTCTCCAGGAGCAATATCACACAAGTTTCCTGAGCTTTTTAGTAAAAATAAAAATGAAGATCATTGTACCACTAGAAGTCAGCGTGCCTCGCAGCCCATGAATTTAACCGCAAATAACAACAAGTACCATAATAGCTTCCTTCCGAGAACTATACGAGATATGAAACTCGGAGATATATATGTCATACAATAAGCTTTTTTATTTTTTGTTTTTGAGGTTGTAATTTTAGTCTATACTTTTGATTGTACAAACTTGAGGCCTGCACAATATATTCATATGAATATCTGCAGGATCTATTTATACCGATACCGATACCGATACATCTGACAATCTCACCTACAGATGGTGAGTTTCTTTCTCATGAAATATAATTATAGATTATATTTATTTTTGCCTGCGAATAGAGGCGCAAATAATATTATATTTTATATTAATACTATTTCAATAAAAATTAACTAACTAACAGTGATCAATAGGTTGACTTTCCTGGCAGTTGTGTATTATAATTAACGCTCATATTCAATACACATGTGAAATGCTGGCTACTCGATTAAAATGTGAAATGCTGGCTACTCGATTAAAACGAAGTCACCAGGTTAGTATCTCTGCACAGTTTTGAAGAGCTTTGTTGGAAATTAATAGTTTTAGGAATGAAAATGTGCACAACTATTTAGATGAGTGGATTGCTACATCTCAGCAGCTGTTTTGTTACAAAGTTCTGGGCTAGTAGGTTTAGCAAACTAATCAATGGGAGTTAATTGTCATCAGAAAGTTACATAATGAAAATGGTCAACAAAAATGTAATAAAAACATGATTGCATTAAATTTGAGTTGGAAGTACACCACAGCAAATTAGTTTAAAATTAACCAAAGAAATATAACTGTTAAATAAGTTTTATCTGCGTACGTGTTCTGCAGATATTTGCATTGCTTGAAAATATACTTTACAACTACAATAAACAGCTTCCTCACTCACAGACGAGTCGGTCAGCATAACGCATGCTAGCCACACCAAATGTTAGTGACTTGATGGTAAACACGTGGTAAAGAGAACTAGGCAGAGATTAATGGAGAAAATCTTTGGTGTAGTGTGATGCTCCATGATGAATTACCCCTAAGCAAGTATATTGAAGGCGAATAATGTTACTCTCACTGCCAAAAAGATAAAAGCTTTATTCTTGTTACTGAAACACAACCATAAGCAGCATAAAATAAGCCTAAGCTTGCATGATTTGCTGAAAAACTAGCCAAGAACAAAAATGTTTTTCTAAATGCATTCTAAAGGCAAAGAAACAATTCACAATCCAAATACGTATAGACCTACCTACAACTTGTTGGTAACTTAACTAGAGCTGGAACGAAACCAAGGAATGCAGGGTCGGGCCAGACTCAGAGTCAGCAAGGAGAGCCAAGATTGAGTCGGGCCGGGTCAGCACGCGCAAATTTTTATTCATTTAAGGTTAAGAGATAGTTCTATTACAGCCTAATGTTGTGACATCAATAACCTAAGATAAAAGAACCCGTTATCACACCAATTATTATATTTTGTGACTTGGTTTATAGATGCAATCTACGATTTATGGCTAGACATTGGTAGATCAATGCTATTCAGTGGGTGATAGATTACTGGCATGACTTCGGCTAAAGTGTTTTTATTACAGATTTTATTTTCAACTCTGCGATTATAATCACCAAGAAGAGATTAGTTAAGAAATACTTTACAAATATAGAAATGGATAACCCAGCATAGTAGAAAGCAAAAATTCATCACTTCCCTACAACTTATGGCATTGGTGAAAAAAACTCAAATTGAAAAAAATTAGACGCTAGGTTCTTAGACGCGCTTTCAAGTTCCTCAGGATGCCTTCGTTGTAAATGCTTCAATAGTATTGAGGTGGACCCTTCTTCGTAGCTTAACTTCCTTTACCATATTGTACAAATAGCTTGGTCTTTCCCTTTCGTGATTGGCTTCTTCATTAACTCCCAGTCCACCGACATGTTGATTATTTCTTGCCAAAAACGTCGTAAAAACCTATAGTCCAAAGGCTATTGTCACAGACGTAAAAATGTAGTATTGACTCACCTTGTTTTATTTCGCCTAGTCCTTCCGCGCTAGGACTATGCGCGACTCTATTTCAATCGCACTTAAAAATTGATATACAATCGCTTTCGTTTAGCCATAAACCTACCCGTGTCTTTGTAAAGGAAGACCCGAGGGTCGGGTGGCCCGACCCGGGCACCTCTGACCCAGGTCAAGACCGGATGAGCTACCTGTTCCAGCTCTAAACTTAACGCATCAAGACTGACCTACAAGGTTGAAAAAAGTCAGATTTTTTATTATTTTTGAAACTTTTCACAATTGTTCTAAGTTTTTTTTGCTCATTTTTTTTTTGTTTTTTTTATTATTAACATTGTCTGTTAATTGCATTGCTCATCAAAATATTGGTGAACACACTTTTCAGTATTAGTGATTTACATGCTCTAGTTTGACAACTTGCTATATCTTTTGCATTCACCAGCCATTTTTTTAATCATTTTTTAGCAAACTATGTTAAAGTTAGTTAAGTAGAGCTACTAACAGTTTCACATAAGAGGCACAATGAAATATTCAAGTACATTCTTCCTTTGTGGGATAGATGTGGTTCACATAATATATTAATACTGTACCAACTTGTCAGTTTTTCAATACCTCGCCAGCTTCTTATCTTTGAATGAACAAATTAAAATTGGAGACCATTCTTCTATGCTCGCACTTGAGTCGATTGCTGTAAAGAGTTTGGTGTCATAATACCATCTATTAAGCAGAGTAGTGAGGAAAAACTTCTAGTGACTGTTGCTGCCTCACAATTTACCCTCTTTAAAGGTTGACTTGCAACAAAATTCACAGTAAAGTTATCTGGTACCGAAAGATTCGCCATGTTTTACTCTGCCGCGTTGTAGGTACGAAATATGTGGAAATGTGATTACAAGCTCTTAAAAGCTCAAAAATGAACAGTTAATCACAGCCATCACGAAACTGTTGTAGATTAGAATCTCTTTCCAAAACGGCTCAAATGGGATGTAATTGAACAAGATGGCTTCTGTTTATACTTTCATGCAACCTCATTCGTCGAAATATTTTCACAAATATACTTCACGCATTCAATAAAACCATGTCTATTGTTCTTACGTGTATGTTTCATCATCATTGTAATGCTGTCAGTTTGAGCACTGATATCTCAAAACATACTATACAAATTTGTTTAATTTTTTAACCTTAGCTCGAAGGAGTGCATAACATTCTATGATAAACATGAGGAGCCTGTTGGTCACCTGGGATAATCGAAAAATTCTGCAGAAATTATTCGCGCTGTTTGGCAGGAAGTATGGGTCACATGATCAGATTACGACTAGACGATTAAACCCAGCCGAAACAAAATTGTAAACTAGCGAGCATCTATATTTGGTAAGGGCTCTTCGGTAAAACCCGAAGTGTTTGTCATAACTAATGCTACGAGAAGTTTTATATTGAACCTTTTATTGTCCTTTCAATTCACGTGAGAACATCACGTGTCAAAACAATAAACAAATCATTTGACTGCGTCAGAGAAATAAACTGATTCCGATCTACAGCAGTTTTGTGATGGCGGCGATTAATTGTTCGTTTTTGAGCTTTTAAGAGCTTGTAATCACATTTCCACATATTTTGTACCTACAACACAGCAGAGTAAGACATGGTGAATCTTTTGATACCAAATAACTGTAATGTGAATTTTATTGCAAGTCAACCTTCAAGATTTACTGAATAAACTCATCGGTCCTAACTTCAAAACTCTTTTTGTAGTATTGTACTACACATGCAGTCAATTATCTCCTTCACATTTGCTAATTCATGACAGAGGAGTGTTTATAAGCTCGTTAAACGCATACGTCTAAACATGATTTTTTTGTCAAAAACTGATTTTTGCAAAATTTGGAAGACATTAAAATCATGATTTTTTCTCGAGAAACTTATAGTGTAAATCATGACTTAAATCGTTGATTTAAATCATTTGATTTTTCGTGCCAACCTTGTTGATTCGTGATAATACTATCTTTTTCATGTTGCACTTCCTACTTTTCATTATGACACATATCGGATTTTTTCTTACTGCCGACTCCAGCATCCTGTTTGAAATTATAATGTTTACATTTACACCATTTTTACCTGCTAGTATAGCTAATAGTATTTCTCATCTTACATACAACTGACCAGCTTGACATCTCAGGCATGTTACAGTTCATTTGCTATCAGGAAATCAAGTGTGATGTGACCACTTGCAACCCTGGAGTTTCTAAATATAACATCTGGTAAACTAATACCACTTGGTTTAAAAATATTCAGATTTTTGTCTGATAAGCAAAGGCAGACTGTCCCCTGTTACTTCCTCCAACCATTCGATGTTTCTGGGAATCTCGGTGGTTTTCTACTGTTTTATCATATGTGCTAGTTGTCCTCCAACCATTCGGTGTTTCTGGGAATCTTGGTGGTTTTCTACTGTTTTATTATATGTGCTAGTTGGTCTTTTGCAGTATTTTAAAGAGCAGATTTTCTTCTTGAAAAGTCACCAAAAATTTCTATAGCATGAATGAGCCTTGAGGTTGTCCAAATAAGACATTTTTTGTCGTGCGTTTCTCGTGACCATTAACCAATCATTAGCTGGTTGGCCTAATATCGAAAAAGACTTGAGGTCAAAACAATTTCACTTTTTTTAGTAAAAAACTTTTTTATCTAAAAACATGAGAATAGGTATAAAAACGGATTATTTGCTTTATGACAAAGTATAATCTTGGGCCCCTAAAAATTGTAAACAAGTGTTACATTCTAGAACCGGCATATATGCTGGATATACGGAGTATTCTTTTACCAGGATCATGGGTAGGAGAGACTTGATATTGAAATTTTCTAATAATGTAATGATACATTTAAACTAATTTGTAACATAGCTAAGAGATAAAGTTATCTAGTAGAATAAAGTATGATGACGCAAAGCGAATCCTAAGATGTGTCCGATTTATTTTTGTAACAACAATAAACATTTTTGGGCTTTACTGTGGGGTTGACGCGAAAATCAAAGGATTCAAATCATTCATATAAATCAGAATTTAAATTACGATTTAAATCGTAATTCTTTTTGGAAACTGTTAGTAGCTGTACTCTACTATCTTACATGTAACATTATAACCTATCTGCGCATCATAGTTTTATATGGATGTTACATATAAAAAAACAATAATTTGTCAAACTAAAGGATATAGGTCACCAATACTGAAAAGTGGGTTCACTAGAATTCGGGTGTGCAATGCGTTACACAGAAAATTTACATGAGCAAAAATGAGCGAAGAAATCGCACCTATCAAAACAAAACAAACAATCAAAAAATCGATAAAAGTAAGAAATATATATTTAAATCAAATCAAATTTTTGTATTTAAAAAAGTTATGTTTTTCTAGCCCTGAATCAATGTGTATACCATTTCCTTTGCTGTAAAGCATTTTACTAATTAAATTAAATAATTTGTATTCTTTTAAAACCTAGATCTGTTAAATCGCTTTTTTGCTCTTGTGATTTTATTTGCATGCTGTTTTATTTTTAGTGCTATGATGGGCCGGAAATCATCAAAGAAAGTTATTCTATCAAAGAAGGTTCAGCACCAAATTTGGGTGGTGAGTAAAAGTATTTAGTGAAACAGATTTTGAATTCATAATTCACTCTTCGCAGTTTTAAGCAGTTCAAATCGTCTTACTTTTTTTTGTGCACGTAAACTTGAGAGAGTATCATTGAAGACATGTCGAATCTGTGTTTTTGACCGCTTAAGATCTTGAGCAAATAGGAAGTTGAACAACCAATTGATGATTTTAGTACTCTATCTCCCTATTTATCTCTCTCTCTTTGTTTATCAATATTTTTCATTATCCGTCTCTCTTTCTCTGTCTTTATTTTCCCTTTTTTCTATTCTGTCTTTTTTTTCTCTGTCTTTATTATTTTTTTTCTTTATTTTATTTTGTTTTATTTTGTTTTATATTTGTCTTCTCTGTCTTCATTATCCTCGCTATTCATTTATATATTTTTCTCTATCACTCCGCCTTTCTCTTTATTTCTATATCACTCTATCTCCCTGTTTCTCAATCTCTCTCTAAACTTTTTCATATCTATCCCTATTTTTCCTCTCAATTTTTCCTTTCTCTTTATTTCACTCTCTATTTCACTATAACTCTTTCTATAACATTTCCAAACATTTGGCACCTACAACACAACAGAGTAAGACATGGTGAATCTTTTGATACCAAATAACTTGAAGTGAATTTTATTGCAAGTCAACCTTTAACCTTAGCAACTATTGTTCACTACAGTAACTTTAGTGTATTCATTGTAATTAATGGTTGGCTTTTCAAAATTAAAATTGGCTTTTAAAAAATTAAAAACAAGACAAATGCCAAAGGTAATATTAATTAATACACATGGTGACCCTTGCCATAAAATTTCAAATCGTTTCATTGTTGGCGGCATAACACAAAATTGTCTTATAGAGTGATATAGAGACCATAGTAATTATCTAATGCAAACAATCCCTGGTGAAAATCATCAAAATTTTATGTACATATTAAAGATTAGTAAAAAATAATATGTTAACCTTGTAACTATAGTTACCTACAGTAACTTTAGTGTATTTAGTATGCTCAGTGTTTAATATCTGCAGTAAAATTCAACATTACGATGTCCAATGTGTAGTACATACCGTGGGAAGTTCTTACCTTCAAGACAAATGTATACTATAGATGTTGAATTTAATTTAAATGAATTTAGCTCACTAAACACACACTTAAAACTAAGTTTTAGTATGTATTTCACTAAACCTCAACTTTGTCATCGGCTAAAATTTTATCACCTATCTGTTTCGTTTTCACTATAACTTGCAACGAATAATGCTGAACTGAGAGAGAGAGCATCGTATCTTTTTCAGGCGTTGCGTTTTCAGCATCGAGCATATCTGCATCTTTGTTATTTCGATGTACTCAGCACACCGACTGGCAGATTTCAATTTCAAGAGAAATGTTTGTTGATATAGTCCGGCAATAAAAGTCATATTGCGAGGATGAAGAATCATTGGGCTTCACATCGTAACGCAAAAAAAATTGTATAACGTTAACATAGTAACTGGGGCCGCACTGTAGAAGCATATCTAAAGCCAAATGTTTTTTCTGATGCCATGTTTTTTCTGATGGTATTTTTTTACACACTAGTACCCTGACCGTCCAATATGTTGCTAGAGATTGTCAGGTGTAATACCTAATTGCACAGCCACTATGTTTCCATAACACGCGTGATGCGCAAATTTGAGCCAATCCGCAAGTTAACCGCATCATTGAAACGGCATGAATCCTCAAGCTAAGTGAGTTTTGCAATTCGCAAAATTTTGTCGAATCTATCATGCTTGCGAATAATGGAAACAGCACTTGCGAATGATGCGCATTAAAATACCGCGCCAGCTATTCAATTTTAAACATTTTCAATGCTTCCGTTCGGCCTTTCTCGAAAGAGCTTCACGTGTTTGCATCGCGAAAACGTGTGTCGCTAATTATTAACTTAGCATACAGTTCCTTACCTTTTTTCAACAAGGCGCCGGAGTCAATCCGCATCATGCAGATTTCCATAGAAACATTTAATTCGCCCGGAGATGCTACTTGCGCACAACTCTAATTCCGCATGATCGCGCATCATGCGGAAACTATGTGAAACTATCATGGAAACTTAGTGAATTTTTCTAAGATGCTGCGAGGTGGTCGATTGGCGCAGGTGATAGAGTGTCGGTCTACCAAGCCAAAATATCGAGTTCAAATCTTGTTGAAAGGGATATTTTTTCTTAACCACTAAGCATGGTGACGGGTGGACATGGCTGTTATTATAGCAAAGACTACTGAATGCCCAGGTAATGCACAGGTAATGCTCAGGTAATAAACAAGTTTTTGTGCAGAAAAATTATTTTCAATAAACATATGCAACATTTACCATTTCAACTTTTAAATGAAGGAGTTTGTTTATTTCTGTGTGTGCCATAAGTTCAGTTAAGCTTATGTTTATTTCTGTGTTCAGTTAAGTTTATGCTATACGTAAATGCATATATATTCATAGCATTTATGGAAGCCTGGGCACATTTTTTTTCTAGTCGTTTAAGCGAGCTAGCTGAAGCAAGAAGGGTGCTTATTTCAACCAAATGCAATTAAAGATTGGCATGTGTAATAATCACTATGTTTCCATGATGCGCAGTGCTTCGGAGTTGCGCTATCTCCGAATCATGGAAACGGTGTCTTCGCACTGAAATCACTGCGTACTGATCAGTGCGAAGCCAGTGCAAATTCGCAGCAAGGAAACAGCGACTGCGCAGTGGCTGCGCATAGCTCTCATTCCATGGAGACGGATTCTTCGAGGGCCGTAAACTAGTACAAAGGTTGTCCTGCTAATCTTGTTTTTTTTTCTATTCTTCCGATCTTCTTTCACCTAAATTTAATTATAGTTTGCATTCACGAGGATGATGAGGTGATTACTTTCCTGGACTTTGTTATTGATGCCAACACTTTTCGAAAAATAGGTGGCAAGTCCTAAATTAACGTTTAAATAATATATTACTTAAAAATACTTATTAAAAATGTATTACTTTGTAAAAAGTGTGTTAAGGTTTGTAAAACCTTGTGAATGTGTATTTTAAATAAAAGTATAATGACGACAGAATCATAAACAGACCGTTTATGACGTTCGGTATCCGTGATCGATTCTATTTCTCCATCAGGCGATTCGATTTATACAATTTCTCTTCTCCGGCTAATTTGCTGAAAACCACTGCGCAGCATAGAAACGTACAATCCCCTCGACTTGGGAGGGGCTGCTTCGCAGTTCTGTGCACCATGGAAACATAGTGAATAATGATACGCACAATTATTCCAAAGTAGGGCAAGTAAGCTGAGTGGCATAGTGGATAGTGCACCTGTCTAGAGAACTAGAGTTTATGAGCTCAATTTCTGTGCGAAGCCGTTTTTCCATTCCTAAAACTTTATCGCTGTTACTGGACACACGGATGACAGACAAACACTTAGCTTTATATATATATAGGTTAATAGTGTTTATAGATTCGCTACACATGAATTTCGGATATCGCTCATTGATTGGCAGTACTTGAGGTAGAATTACCGAAACTTACACTCAACCATAACATTCGAGTTGCCCTATACACACTCGTTTCAATGATATAAATGATTCAATGATATAATTTTTTCTAATGATAGATCGAATTGGTTGATCTTCAAAATCCTCAGACATTAAATATAGGTAGGTGATGACATATGTTTTTAGTTTTCGATAATTTATCATTGAGATATAAACATAGGCGCGGTCAATCAGGCCTTAACACCTCAGTCCGTCATGCACTCTATCATCACAAAAGCTTTCTCCTGTAATAAGGGGTGCATGATTGGATTCGAAATGCTGTACGCTTAGGGAATTGGAAAGCACTTTAATGTTGACAGGCTAATTGCAGACCACAAGTCATGACCTCTAGCATTTTCTATATTCATTTATAGATTGTTTTAAAATTTAGCTTCTCTCAGTAGGTAGAATGATCCACTAGCAGTCACAAAATACTTCGCTCTTGAGAAAGGAGGAGTGGGGGATTCTATGAAACACTGATCACTTTGTTATGCATTTAACAGGCCAATGAAAGCCCTGAACCAACCTATGATCTGTCAGATTGTGAACTTATCGAAGTGCCAGAGGGAGTATTCTCCAGCTGTAAAGTCTTGCGCAAAGAGGTTTGTTCAGTTTTAGATCGTTTGTTTTAGTTTTTCACACAGCAATCAACACCAGTTTCTATTCTTTCTCTGGAAAATCACTAAGGGCAGTATTATTAATGATCAGCATTTCTGAATGATACTTCCTTTTTTCTATAACTCCGTAGGGATGTGCATGATGCTTCACAAGATTTCGAGTGAGTCACCTCTCAAAACTGGGTCCGCTCGATTTCCCTATTACGTTTTTTGCTCAGGAATATAGAAGTAGAGCGCAATATCCAGTGAATTATGGAAGTCATGTGGTTGGGTATCCTTTCGTATGTGCATTTTTGCGTAATTATTTTTATACATCATCTGATAGCATTTTATGCTGAGCAAAATATCTATGTACATTTTAACCAATTACCCAAAATTTACCTAAAATCAATTGATTATTCAGAGAAGATACTGCTTAACGGACTGTTTCACCCGAAAAAGGAACCAACAGGATCGTGAAACAATATTTTTATATCTACATAATTAAATGAACTTTTGCAAAATTGCGTGTGGCCTTTTTGAAATATTTCTGCCTTATTAGCAGTTTCGCTATTCTTAAAGCCTCTTACCATATATCCTCACATATGAGCCGATCTCGGATATTCTCCAACCATAGAAAAGCAACAATAAATGGTGAACTTTTAAAAAAGTAGCATGTAAGCCCACCAGAGAATTAATGAAAATTACTTCCATTGTTTTATTTTTAATAATAACAACGGTAAATTTTTTCAACTATGGTAGCAGTACTATAATAATTTGCTTGTAAAGTTGTATGTGATCAGTACAAACACAGAATCCATCACATGCATGACTAACCAATCACAGGCTGTTATTGCTGTCATAGGCTACTATTATTAACCAAGCACTGTTTCTTGTGTGAACGCACATGCTCTTATTGTGAGAACAAAAGCTGAACAGAAAGAATGCGAAATAGTCCGGTTTCATTGCACTTTTTTTAACGAACCATCACATGTGTCTTTTCTGCGAGCTCAAGCGCTTAGTACGGTATAAAACCAAGCGTACGTAACAGGTTACCAGCTGCATGTTTAGCATGCTTCGAGTTGTAGTCGCTGTAATGAAATTAGCATGATGCCATTTTGCTTGATTATAATTAGAGCTATAGCCAACCCGTTAATTTGGAATTTTTAGTGATAAACATGCCTTATATGCGAGGATATACTGTAGGCCTACTTGCTTTTCTCACTCCAATATTGCAGAGTACTCTTTGCTGGTTGATGCTAGTAGAGTGTATTTCCTGTGATTTTCAGGCACTGATATTGCATAGTAATAGCCTCAGCTCCCTGACAGACAACAACAACAGAATAGAGAGTCTTTCTACTCTCCTTGTCATGGACTTACACTCAAATAAACTATCTCAGCTACCTTCATCTATCCAGTACCTTACCAACTTACAGGTGGGTGATGCATGTCACTTGTTGTCACATGTCACTTGTTGTCACATGTCACTTGTTGTCACATGTCACTGCACAACTATATTACTGTCGTTCATTATTTTATTATCTCGCTCATTATTTTGGTCGCTTCTTGTATTACTGCAAGTTGCCTGCATTTTCCTGTGACTGGAAATATGGCCACTACTTGAGAAGTTATTGTTAAAAAAAATTTTTTGAGCATTTTTAAATAGAAAAATACGTGTTTGCGTTCATAACAGGGCAGAAGCTAAATCAGATCTCATACAATTTGTATGCACTTTGCTATTTTTTATTTAGTCTGGATTTGTTACTAATTTGTTGTTCTTCTAAACCTCAGGCTTTATACACAACACAAGGTTTATCCAATCTTTTAATTATTTAAAACAACTTGTGGCATCGCAGCTTAAGTTGTCTGCGTGTTCTTGTTTTGGTTTCGCAATTTTCACCGCGACCAATTCAAGCAAATGTTATCACATTGTTTTTTTATTTTTAATCAAAATTATCACAAGCTCTGGGTTTAGTACAGCTACGGAATTATGTTGTATGGCAAGGGTTCACTGTACGGCAGGGGTCCACTGTATGGCAGGAGTCCACTGTATGGCAGGGGTCCACTGTATGGCAGGGGTCCCCTGTTGATGTGATCTTGACTGAGACTTATGCAATGGCATGCAAATCAAGTTCACCGAAATAAATGAGTAATATTTAAGAAAAACAAGCAAACACGATGGCCATCAGCAGATTTTTGAATAGCGCAACAATCTGTAATACTCAAGTGAAACTGGTTGTATTACAGACAGGGTATGGATTTTTAAAAAAATTGAGGGAGCCAAGTGATTTTACAAACCAAAGAAAAATGCTTCATTATAATTAGTTAACTTATGACATGGCCATAAAATAATTACTCAATGAACTCGAGTAACTTACTTGGTAAATTAGCAATTTTGCTAGTCTAAATCTTTACTATAATCATATCCGTAAAGTCAGCTTGAGGTAATGACGTTACATGAACGCGTAACGTCAAGCTGGTCAATAGTAGTTGTGCAAGCGCTGCATAAATATGTTCCCTATTGTACCATAGTATGGTATGGACAGCATAATGTATCAGATTAACTCGCCGGTCTGCAGACTTGGCGGTTCCGAGTTCTAATCCATAGCGAAGCAGATTTTTTATTCCTAACACTTCAACTAGACAAACAAATGTAAAACACTGAGATTTATAGACTTGTTGAATGGGTAATGAAAAGCAGCTTATAAACATTACTTTAGCAACTACATTACCTTCACATACATTACCTGCAACTTTTT
This sequence comes from Watersipora subatra, assembly GCF_963576615.1. Taxonomy (NCBI): domain Eukaryota; kingdom Metazoa; phylum Bryozoa; class Gymnolaemata; order Cheilostomatida; family Watersiporidae; genus Watersipora; species Watersipora subatra. The sequence continues at coordinate 47,005,147 of NC_088713.1, forward strand.
TAATTACCTGCAAGCTGTTTTTATTACTCGCACTATGCCCGGCATTTACCTAGTAAGGCCAGCTAGTAATCGTTGTGTGCAGCAACGTCGTTATGCATATTTTAATTGATGTAATGAATATTCACCATTATTGGTTGTTAATTATTGATTAATGATTCATTTCTTTGTTTTTTCGCGGTAGTCTTAGTGGATAAGCTCGACGCCTACAAAACGGGAGGTTACCAGATCAAATCCTCTGAAATTTGTTTTTTTGTTGCCAAAACTATTGCTATAACTGGACCGACGGACACTGAGATCTATGCATATAGACTAACGGGAAAGTTATTAAAAACCAGCTTATAAACAATGAGAGGTAATGTAGTTGCCTGCCACTTGCTATAAGCCTGGCACATTGCCAACTTCAGTAAGCCTACTAATAAGAGCTAACTACTTGCTCTCACGGTAGAGCATGCATAAAATTAGGCCACCGCTCTCCGTAATATTGCGCTGTCACAGAGAGCGGTAGCGTATTTTCACCCGCATAGCGACATATATCACCCAATGTATCCATCAATCTAGTGTAGCTAAACTGGTAAGGCGTTTACTTTGCGGTTGAAGCGGTTGAGAGGTTCCGAGATCAAACCTTGTGCGAAGCGGATTCTTTATTCCAATATTGTAATAGCTATAGCTGGACAAACTGAACTACAGACACATGAATTTTGAGAGTTATGTATATAGATGAAGAGACCAGATTCAATTTCATTATTCTCGGTAGATGACCATGCACGATGGCTCCATTAAAACCTCTATATGTACAACAGTTTCACCAGCTCACACTATCCTTTTTTTCTCTCTCTCAGGTTCTCAATGTTTCCCACAATGCACTCACGTCTATTCCTGCCGAAATCAAATCATTGAAAAGTCTCCAGACCTTAAACCTGTCAGGTGAGGAAGTCGCTCTTGTTTACCGACTGTTTTACTCTGTCACCACACGTCAACCTTGTACTCTCAGTTATTATGTGCATCGTAAACCAAAGGCATTCTCGAGGCAATGCGGATACCTGGAGAAAAGTTGCTGTTTTCAAACATTCTTGATATTCTACCAAGCCTGATACGCTGTCGTGGAGCCTGACACACCGGACGTATCCTTCTTTTTTTGTGACGTCATTTTATCGTTGTCGGCCATCTTTATAGACAATTTTATCGTTAAAAACACGAAGCTTTTGCAATGAACTTTTGAAAACGATGCTTTTGTTTACAATTTTTTTATTATAGTATCAAACCCACACCAAAAAGTACTATTAAATGAAAGAAAAATGATCATTTTCTACTAATATGGCGGCTTTTTCTTGAACGAGTGCATGTGCAAACGGCTTGATGGCGCAAAAGCAAAAATGCTGGATACCGACGTATACCACATCGGCAATGGTGATTGGCCGTTGTGTATTGCTGAATCCATATTTTCTTTTACTACCATTTGCTGCGGAACTAGCATTTCATCGTTTCCGTGATCACATTGTATAATGAGAAACTCTATATTTTGGACATTTTGTTGATATAAACGGGGATAGGTTTGTAATATTGTGAACATTGTTATCACAGCATTGTTTGATCCTGCCGAGATACCGGCGATACCAGCCTTGAGCTGCAATTTTCATTGTAAATGGTAGTTCTGGTCTTCTGCTTGTGAATCTGGTGTTATTATTATTATTGCAAGACTTTCAGTACATTTTTACGCACTGAAAGTTTTGAAGTGCTTGCCATCGTGTGCTGACTAATATAGCCAATTCTTCTGCATGCTTTGACATGGATACATAGGGAACAACTAGATCCTGTGAAAAAATAACTGATACTCACATTGAAATGCTTAATTAGTGCAAAATATTTCATATATCTTTATATACTTACTTGACATATATTACTAGTTATATATGAAAATATATGCCATATTTTTATATATATTTAATTAGTACGCTGGCAGTCGCATGTGTCGTGAGAGATTGTCATGTGTATTAACTATGTGCACAATTATTCTCAGAAGTGGTTGTGTTGTGCAGATGGTAACGCGCTTGGCTGGTAATCTGAATATCCGAGTTCAATTCTCTTTGGGTGCAATATTTTTTCTAATGCTCTGAGCTTGATTTAAATGGGCGAGCTCTGCTCTTATTATAGCAAAGATTACTCACATATTTTTAGCCTTTCCATATTTGTCTGTTGTTCGTATTATTTGTCATTGTTGTTCATTCCACAGTTACTAGTCTATTGATGATACTTTTATTACTTGAAATACTTCGAAAATGGAATCACTACAAGTGATTGCTTTAAAAGTTGACATGCAACAAAATCACGTTACAGTTATTTGGTATCAGAAGATTAACCATGTCTTACTCTGCCGTGTTGTAAGTGCAAAATATGTGGAAATGTGATTACAAGCTCTTAAAAGCTCAAAAACGAATAGTTAATCTGCCATCACAAAAACGCCGTAGGTTGGATTTAGTTTATTTCTTTGGCGTAGTCAAAATATTTCGACGAATGATGTTGCATGAAAGTGTAAACAGAAGCCATCTTGTTCAGCTACGTTCCATTTGAGCCGTTTTGGAAAGGGATTCCGAACTACGGTGTTTTCGTGATGGCTGCAATTAACTGTTCATTTTTGAGCTTTTAAGAGCTTGTAATCACATTTCCACATGTCTGGTACCTACAACACAGCAGGGTAAAACATGGTGAATCTTTTGATACCAAATAACTGTAATGTGAATTTCGTTGCGAGTAAACTTTTAACTTGGAAATTTTTAAAGATTGTCTGTAATTTCCGCGCATTTATATATTGGTTCTAGCAATCGCGCAGTTATATAAACAGTCAAACATGGATAACTCGTCCACGCATAGCTCGAACACATGGTTAATTCGAACATTTCCTTTGGTCCGTTCCCACGTAATGATAAATTGCTATAGATAACTCGAACTCAACACTGTTAATTCGAACTGTTTTTTGCTTAACGGCTACCGAGACGGTTGTTATCGCTTTAGAAAATCACTTTATTCCAAGCCATAGAGGTAAACCTCAACTTTTCGTAATTCATAAGCGTCGTTATTGCCACCATCGGCAAAATATTTTTGTCAACGGCTTTTCTAAAGGTTTGGTGAAATTTGATTTATACTAAACGTTTGCTTAGCGATCGCCCTTCGGAAGCAAGGAAAAGTGAGGTAATCTTTGCATGAACTTCAAGAAACATAGGCAAAATTGATCGTGGGTAAAACGCTCAAAAGAAAAAGACGTCTTTTCTTTTGAGCATTTCAACAACGATCAAGTTTTGCCAATGTCAATCTAAAAACGTCCTGGCAATAACATCACCTCATACAACAAACCAATCTCAAGTGATAAAAAGATCTCTATTCTTTTTGATAAAATGTTTTAAACTTTACAATAGAAGCATTTAATTTGAAACAAGCCATTTGTGCTTTTGATTTATATTATAGTTTGTATATGTACATGTATCTACTAATAAATAAGTAAATACATGGACTTGTGACAGTGCTCTAATAACTTGAACGCTCTGATAATTCGAACACTTTTGCTCGGTCCCGTGAAGTTCGAGTTATCCATGTTTGACTGTATATGTATAATTTATATCGCTTTATATTTGAAATCGTTCAATTGTAAAGTGTCGTTTGTTCCTAAGATTTGTTGCTAAAAGTTTATTTTTGGCAAATGCTGCTGAAATGGTGTTGTTTTTATAGGTTATAAGGTAAATGGTGGTTTTTATAGGCTCTTTTATTTTGCTGAGTAGATAGTCACCTAAATACTGTAACCAAATTTTTTGGCTATTGTCATTTGCGCCATGCTAATGCCCAAGAATGATTTGCGGGCAGAAAGTTGTCTGCCCCTTTTTGAAAGCTTTTATAATGCACTAATTCTGCTGCATGCTTTTATAGACAACAAGCTAAGCAAACTACCACAGGAGATGGGGCGTCTCTCTTTTCTTCGTTCTCTCAACATTGCTTCTAATCAGATCCACAAGCTACCAGTAAATCTCTGCCATGTGTCTACCCTTGAGTCCCTAACGCTCGATGTGGCGGGCATGCGTTACCCTGACCGACTCATCTGTGATGGAGGAATTGAGGCTATTATGCGGACTTTGTGCAAAGGTTTTTAGGCTACAGTTCCTTCTTTATTTGTTTGTGAGATTCATTGAAGCCAATATCTGTTACTGTCTAAGCAATCAAGTAAAGCTTGTACAATTGGAGTTATTTTTTTTTCACCACTTAGCCTTGCTACACTGCACCCATTGGTTATGATTACCCTGTTAAATACGGTTTTTACGATGTAGAACATGATGTTTTTTTGACCCCGCCATACCACATTTTTTCGTCTTTCAATATCAACAGAAACGTTTTTTGAAATTAAAATTTGGTAGTCTGCTTGCTAAAACATATAATAACGAAAAATAGTATAATATATGTAAATATATTATAATATAAATAAGACATAGCGAAGGTGCTGCTATCATGGTAGTTGCCGAAATCGGTTTTACAACGATTAAAACCGATACGATGCTTGCTCGCTTTCAGTTCAGCTCACTATCTCAGTTCAGCATTATCCGTTAAAAGTTATAGTGAAAATGAAACTGAAAACAGATAGGTGATTAAATTTTAGCCATTAAAAAATTGATGTTTCGTAAAATAGGTACTAAAACTTAGCTTTAAATATGTGTCTAGTAAGCTAAATTCATTTAAGATGAATTCAACGTTTATCGGTTAGATTCGATGTTTATGTTATACGTCTGTTTTGAAGGTGAGAACTCCTCACGGTACGTACTGCAGTAGTACGTACCGTAATGTTACATTTGAATGCAGATCATAACCACTAAATACACCAAAGTTACTGTAGTTAAATGTAGTTGCTAAGGTTAACATATTATTCTGTTACTAATTTTTAATATGTACAGTACGTATATAAAATTTCAAAGTTTTTTACCAGGGGTTTGTTTGTACTAGGCTAGGTAATTACTATGGGTTTCTATACCCTTCTATACGACATTTTCGCCTTACGACGCCAACACTGGAATGAATTAAAATCGTATGGCAAGGGTCCACTGTACTTCAGAGGGTCCACTGTAGTTCAGAGGGACCACTGTACTTCAGAGGGACCACTGTAGGCCTATATGAAAATTCAGATTCTATATTCACTATTTTATATTAATATAGTCTATATATATTAAATATACAGATCCTATACTGGTTATTAAATGTATATTCTATATATAATAACAAAGTTATTATTAGATTACTGTCATATCTAATAATAACTTTAACATTTACCAGATATTTTTGTTGTATGGTAAGCGGTTGGTTAAAATAGCCTAAAACAGAGAGGATTGATTAAACTCTAAAGCCATGGTTTTCAATGCGGGGGTCGTAGAGGCGTATCTGTATTCTATGTTAACAAGGCTTTCTTGGCTCCAGGCTTGCATGCCTGTAATGTAATCTGATGATTGTGAACTTTACTGAAGAGGAACTTGAATACCTGCCCTGACCTCCGACCTTTTGTAGGCAATTTAATCTTTATTTCATTTTAGTATGGCATGTCTGAAATGACATTATTGACAGCTGATAGTCATCATACAGTAGATTTTTGTGTAATTGTAATCTATTGGTATATTTTATCAGCATTTCCTTTTTAAATCCGATATCTTAGATGCTGATTCTCACGAACCAGACCAAGCTTTGAAACTAAGTACTTTTGGCGATCTTGCACAAGGTACGGAGCATGTGTGGGTGTGAACTTAAGATGAAATCAGCCTAAAAACCTGGAAACATCGTTTCCACAAACACACAGAAAACACAATGACCAAATGGGATTTGATAGTGTAGTAATGTATTTATATAATAATATAATATAATAATATTATTATATTATAGTATAATAATGTCTTTAAAACAATAATTGTAAATAAATAAATTTATGAGTCATCTATTCAGGTTTATGCCGCAGCAATTGCCGTTTTGCGAGTACTACTTATTTATCTGGATTTGTGTTCTTCTGCATACTAGGAGGTATTCTTTTTGTGATTTGATAATCTACAGTAAAACAGCTCTTTTGCAGTTTCAAGGTCTCCTTATTGGCAATGTTACTACAACCAGCCTCACTTGAGTATAACAGTGGATGGCCACCCCCGTGTTTGCTTTTTTTAAATATTACTTATTTATTTCGGTGAACTTTATATCATGCCATTACATAAGTCTCAATTAAAATCACATGTACCGTGGACCCCCGCCATACGACATTAATTCGTTCCGGTGTTAGCATCATAAGGTGAAAATGTCTTGTAGAGGGGTATAAAAACCCATAGTAATCATCTAAGGCAAACACTCTGGTAAAAAAATCAAAATTTTATATATATTAAATGTATACTACTTATAAATATATTTATATGTACATATTAAAAATTGATTAAAAATTAGTAACAAAATAGGATATTAACCTCAGGAACGATAGTGACCTACAGTAACTTGTGTATTTAGTGGTTATGATTCTTCTTCTGGTTATGACTTCTTCTTTTAACGCTGTTATCAATCTTAGGATCCATGGCTAACAAGTTAAATTTATATATGTGGTTATATAGTTATATACATATAATGAATTAAAGTTTACAGCAAATATTATATTAAACGCTGAAATTCACAATGAATTTTCACTTTCCAGTAATTTTCGCTTTACTCACACATTATCAAGCATTTAGGAAACACGGAGAAGGCTGAATTGAGAGAGAGCACGAGTGTTGCATCTCTTTCAGGCGTTGTGGGAGGGATTTCGCTGAATAGCATACCAGCATCTTCATTATTTCGACTCATGCAGCACACCAACCACCAAATTTGAATTGCAAAGGACATTTTTGGTGATATATGGCGAAAAAATGTTGTAACGAGGAGGACAAAAATAGTGTTCCACACCGCAAGGCGAATAAACCTTAAAACAGACATCGTGACCAGAGTGTACTGTATACGCTAGCTGCTAAAGAGCTGCTATTATTGCGGGATGTATTAACTATTTTCAGGTTTTTGTGTTGTTTTTAACGCATTTTTTGTTTAAAAGTGATTTTTAGCATTCATGGCTAAGAACAAGACAATTGTAGATTGTAAGAGTGATATTTCTTTTGTAGATGGGGGTGTGGAGTACGTCCCGCCTAGTAAGGCTGTCCTTCCATTACTGGTACCTAGCAATAAGTCACCGGCAGCTAACCCAGATATTGCTCATCTGCACCCAGATCATGTTCCGGTGAGATATCATGACTTTTTAATCTTAACAATACCTTTTGGCTTCTTTGTTTATGAAATTATCATTTTGTGTACAATTTTAGGATCGCGCGGTAATAGGCGGTTAAATTGTTTCCCTTCGTCTCACTTTTGATAGCAAAAAGTATTTCTGTGATTCTCTTGCCTCTACGCCGCTCTTTTCTCATGAAATGTCGGGAAGTTTTTTTTTAGAGGAGACAAGCTGGCTTATTTTTTATGATGATGTGTTATGCCCTAGTGGTTCCCCTATTATTTATTTGAAACTTATCAATTGATATTTTACTTCCATACATCAAACAAAAAAATCTCAAAAACTTTGTCACAAAATAAACTTTGGGAGGATGCATTTTTGCTATCACAGGTAACAAACTCTGCGAGGCGGTCCTGCTGTCTAGAAAGGGTATAATTCCCTCAGGCAATGGAGAATACATATAAAGGATAATATGATGATTTGAAACACTAAATCACCGGTCCGTTTTCTTGAAAAAAATTGTATAAAAATGCCGTTGTATACAACACAGGCCGTTTGACGAAAGTTTTTGGTAGGTCTATTTGTACTGAAAATATTCTAAAAAAAGTTATTTATAGCTCTTTAGCTTAAAATATTCAATCTTACTCTTTCGCTGACTTTGTCTCTGCATTTGTTCACCAGCTGGAATCAACCACCAGCTAGAGAAAAATGCTTCTTAATATTCGCTTTGCTATTACAGGCAGTTTAAACTGTCTCCTATATATATTGTGTATTGGTTAATCAATTTTCTACAAATCTCACTAATGAATTGCACTGCATGTCGATAATCGTTTACTCATACACACTAGATATGTCGCTGTTATTATACCCTAGAGTAATAATAACGAAGACAGAAAGTCGACCAGGTTTTAGGTGAGAACGCTTTATAACCAGTTGTTTTCCCATTTCTAAAGTTTCTTTTTCAGATTTTTCAATTTTCTTGTCAGTTTTTTCGAAGTTTTGCTTCTTTTTGAAAATGTTATTTTTTTATTAAGTTTTTAAATCTTACTGCATGTTTTATTATTAATTTTAATAATAAATTGAGTCCAATGTCATTTCATTGCGTTTCTTTTTTCAATTTTTTGCTCTTCCCTAGGTTTTAATACACTGGAATATGTTATAACAACGTTATGACATATTATAATGTTATAACATTGTTATATATAACAATATAACATTGTTATGTATATCATTGTTATAACAATTTTATATTGTTGTATATATAACAATTTTATATATAATATATTATATATACAACAATGTTATATTGTTATATATAACATTGTTATATATAACAATATAACATTGTTATGTATATCAATGTTATATATAACAATTTTATATTGTTGTATATATAACAATTTTATATATAATAATATATTATATATACAACATTGTTATATTGTTATATATAACATTGTTATATATAAAAATGTTATTTTGTTATATATACTATAGCATAGTTACATATAACAATGTTATATTATTATTTATAGCAATGTTACATTATAAATAACAATGGTATATTGTTATATATATATAACAATTTTATTTTATATATAACAATGTTATGTTGTTATATATAACATTGCTATATATAACGTTAACGATGTTATATTATATATATAGCAATGTTATATTATAAATAACAATGGTATATTGTTATATATAACAATATAATAATAATAATTGTTTTAGCTTTATTTTTTCTGACTGCGTTATATTTGGTCCTGCTTTACACCGGGTTTGGGTGTATCATAATTTTTTTCTCCCTATACCCAATTGACGGAAAATTGACTGACCAAGAAAGAGTTCTACTCTCTATATAGTGGTAGTGCAGATCCCATTATAACATAAACACTAAACATATTTTTCAAAGTCTCAAACAGGTTAGAAAAAACAGACTGATGACAGACTGTTTGACTTATTTGGCATGATAGCATACAACCTCTTTTACGATTGTTTAGGAGGTGCTCTTCACCGTCATCCCTCTCGCGACACTCATGCCAGATGTTGGTGACATAAGCTATTGTGATGTATGCTTTTTGTGTGCTCCTTTAGTTCTTAGTCTAGACTTGTGGTTCGTGTAGCATGTCTGCATGGAACAGGGTTTATTGTCTCTGAGTTAGTGACTAGATCTTATTCTTTTGAATATTTTTTTATTTCATTTTATATTTGTCATGAGTTTGATACTGTTGAAATGGAAAACATTGATTTTAAAGTTAGTTTCCCCACAACACAGGTTTCAGGTGTCTGGTCTGCATCACTGCGCATGTTTTTCACGAAACATGCGCAGTGATTCAGATAAGATGGATTCTCCATTCTAGTGCGCAGCATTTTCTATAGAGCAAAATCGTTCCTGAAAACCGTCACAACCTTTTTACCCAGAGCACCGTCTATTATTAGGCGTTTGGTACAATTGGTTCAACAAAGTTTTGTCTAAAACCAATTCGTCCAATTCAACGTTCGGTCAAATGATGATTAGTCTAAAATTGATGGAAAGACAAGGAGAGTAAAATGGCAATTTAAATTAAAGACTTTTATTTAGTACACACAAGTTAAAATAGCAGAAATTTTGTTGATTTAAAGGTAAATTTAGGTAAATACTGTATGTAAAAAATTTAAAAACGTAAAAGGAGATAAAAGTTTATCATCATCTTTATTTAATTTAATTAATTTAATTTTTTAACTTGATAAAAGTATTATAGTTATACTGCTAGCTAAAACGTTTACATCTGATGCCAGCGCTTGTATAAACTGTAAAATATCCTTATCGTCTTTCTTATCGTCTTTCTCGCTAAAAACTTCCTAAAGATAATTAGATCAAACATATATGTGGACGAGTTGCTTTCAGGCCAGTTGCGGCATTAAACCAATTGCACCATTAGACGAGTTGATTTTAGACGAGTTGATTTTAGACGAGTTAACTTTGGACCAGTTGTCCGGGGCTGATAAAGTGAAATAAATTTTTTACTGTTGCAAATTTCAATGATTTTAAAAAGTAATCTTGATGAGATGTGACAGTTTGATATTCTTGATTTCTACCACCATTGTATCATACAGTTACCAAACTACGTAGCTATATAATTTAGTTGTACTTCCTGCATTGTGCCTGTACGATATATATCATGTGTACCTTTAACGTTTGCCAAAATGCATCAGCACCTTTCTGCTAATACCATTGCATATGAAAAATCTTTGCCAAATCGATCACCTCTGATATTAGTGATTACCATCTTTTTTTTTTAATTTCATGTTGTTAAAATTTTATTTCGTTTTGAAAATTTCATTTGTGTTAAAAGATTGAGTCATTTTTTAATTTACCTTTTTTCATGGATTGAGTTGGGTTAATGATTAACTCTGCCACTTGCCAGTACTCGGTGATTTTGTGTATTTTATCTGTTGGCTGCCTTTTTGTATTTGAAGCATTAATGAGCAGACAATTCCTTGCTTGTTGCAGAACCATTAGATTAGTTCTTCTCTCTTCTCTTAGCTTACTCTTAGACTGCGGCTAGGTCAGCCATTTTTAGTAGTTTCTAGAATACTTGCTGTGGTGTAAGGCATGAAGTTGAGATGTGTCCCTTAAATGTGGTTCGGTGTAAATCTAGTAGTTTTTTTTAATTTACAAACTGTAATCCTTGACATTGCTTATGCGTTAGAAGGTGTGCATTTGTACAACTCCGGGTAGTCATTTTAAAGACATTTTGTATTGTATGTCTGGTGCATGGAGCGTTTTTATGTTGTTTCTCCTGTCAAAGAACTGACTGAGTTGCTCTTTTTGCTCCTTAAGAAGCAAAGCACTCAAGTACTAGGCAAATGAGTATATATATATTTCGCAGCGAGTGTATAATTGTACAGTTAACTATACAATAAACATCATTAACTGCGCATCGGTGAGACTTCCAGGCGCTGTGCTCTTTGTCGCTTCTGTGGCACCTTATATAGCTCCTGGATGTGACTTGGCTCCGCCCCTTGGTGGTAAGCCCGACCTAAATTTTTATCGAGTAACGAGACAGAATTTGGCCTGGTCATGGCTTCGGTGGCATCAGCTGTCTTCTCTAGCTCGGCCCTGGCCTCGACGATCAGCCACTACACTCCAGCAAGTCTTTAAGATTTCCTCTTTAGTAAAGTTGGCGGTCTGTTAATATGAAGAGTTGTAAAGCATTACGTCTTCGCCACATTTAGTCCCAGATTTTGATTGGCTAGTGCCCAATAACCCAAATTATGCAGTTTTATTCATTGTTTGTCTATCTATAATTATCATGTCTGTGAAATTCTAAAAATTTAGATATTTTCAAGCCATTTTTATTCTTATCTCTGTGTACGAAGAATTATTCAAATAATGTTGGGTTTTTCTTAAACAACAAAACAATAAAGCAGTGATCTGTGGTAACTTTTTAAAAAGGAAAATACGCTTGTATCACCTATTACCAGCAGTACCAACATATAAGGCATTAGAAATGTAAAAGCTATCCAATTACCATTGCTAGCAAGTATGCAAAGCTTGTTTAAATCCTGTGTTAGCAGTTTAACAGCCATAAGTTGCATATTTAATCACATGTGTATGGGGACGTGACAACAGCCAATCATCACGAGCAGTTGACTACATATAGTCTTTTTGTTAAGAACGTCAGGTGCTCAGCAGGAAGAAAGTTTGCATTGCTAAGACTAGACCTTAATCCACTTGCGTTCTGGTTAAAGGCGCTCTGACTATAAAAGTTTCTGGATCTTAATTATTGCTTGAGTTATTTGATTTCTTAAAGTGCCATTTTTTATCATTATTTATTTCATCTCTGTGTACACTTTTCACATATAAAATAAACTATATAATAGGATTAACTTTGCATGTAGATGTGGTTTCAGTTGCCGATGCGTATCTTATGCGCTTGCAGTTGAACCTTTACAAAGTTTTGGTAGTTTTTATCAGAAGGCAAGAGGCAAGGTATTTTTCTATCATTTGTGTTTGTTTGTTAGGTTGGAGGTAGTCTGACTGCCAGGATGTTTCAAGATTAAAATTGACACAGCTTGATCGTGGTTAAAACACTCGGAAGAAAAATATGTGTGGATTTATGTAACTACTGTAGTTGCTATAGTTGATATCGGCTATTGTATTCAAGTTGCCGGCATTACACGCCTTTATTCTGTTAGTCTCTTTGCAAATTTCTAGATGTCATAATCACACTTTCATTTGATCTGAGTATTTTAACCACGATCAAGTTTTGTCTTTATTAATTTTGAAACACCCTTGTAGTCAAATCACTTAAAAGTTAAGAAACAATCGCAAATGATAAAAAATACCGATACTTTCTGATAGAATGTACTAAAATTCAATTTTAATGGGTGTGATTCATGGTGTTTAGCTTGGGCTCCATCATGAGTCATGCTTATGTTTGGGCTTGTTACAGCCGGCCCTGCAAAGTTATGAGGAGATGAAGAGAAAGAAGCATGAACAGAATCTGCTACTAGAAAAGGACGCACAGGAAGCAAGCCTGACACTAAATGAGCTACTTAGGACACAGCAGGAGAAGAAACACTCTCAAATAGCCTCACTGGCCCAGGTAATAAGATCGGGTGGTACTACAGTCCGCCTCTACCATATTTCATTTGCTTTTTTGCAAAGCCATTGTCTATATCACCGATATGATCGAGACCAGGAAATCTATGCAAATATAACCATAGATCGACATGGCATCAACGATCGACTAAAGTTAGATAAATACGATTCAAAAGATTGGTCCTGACAAAAACATGTTGCTCATTGAAGAAAGCCATTTTTACAAGATCGACTTGCTTGTGCTAAAAAGTAGAGGGAGTCTTCAGGTTGTGACGATCTCGACTTACTCTGTTTCAGGGTTACTAATGCGCTCCATGCAAATATCTTAAATAATATTTACTGTAGTTCCATCTTAGGCTAAGATGGAACTATGTTAAAAAAAATATTATTTATAATATAAAATTATTATAATTGTTATAATAATATAATTATTATATTATATTAATTGTATTATAATATAATTATTATAATATTCTGTATAATGATATTTTAATTAAACTAATTATCATTATTTTAATTAAAATATTATAAATTATTATAATACATAAAATAATGTAGTTTTTAATATTTAACGTAGTTCTATTTTAGGCTAAGATGGAACTACGTTAAATATTATCAAATATGTTTATTAATATTTAAATATGTTAAATACTATTAATATATTCAATAAATATAAATGTAGTTAAATATAATAATATTTAACTACATTAAATATTATTATTAAATATTACACCATAAGCGACGCTAAGGCTCGTCGCTTATGGTGTATGGGATGCAAACAACCGTGAATAATTTTCTATTGTGCTGGGACTGAATAGTGAATATGCTTTGTTGCACTTGTGGGGGAGGGAAAGGGCATCAGTGAGTCACACAGTTTCAGTGATACGCTATTTTGGTTGTGCCTGCCGATTTTCGCTTTCACTTGTTTTATTTTTGTTTAATTTTTTGACCCTCATTAACCCTTTGAACCCTAACGGCCAATTTTTTGGCATTGCCTAGGGTGTGTCTGAATCCCTAACGGCCGGAATTCCAGCATTCACATGGCTTTGTTTACAAAAGCTGTTTTTAAGTAACAGCGTAAACCAATCAAATTAATTCTTGCACAGGATGTTAGACCAGAAATTTCACTTTTATAGTTTTAGCCCGAATAATGATGAAGTACTGTTTTTTTCTGTTTGATGACATTTGCTGTGGGTTGCCCGACTATTTCACTAATGTTTTACCAAGTATCATTGTATTATGAGCAGATTTACATATACATGTATTTAATAAAAGTTTTAGTGTTCCGTATCGTTGGACAAGTTTCCCAAGGTTACTGACACGCACTGACAAGATGCGTGATGCATTGACAAGATGCGTGTCAGTAACAAGATCATCACTGTAGATTTAAAAAAATATGGATCCTGTAAAGTTTAATGAAACAACTGTAAATATCGCATCTTCAAAATTTGATATGTTAGATGTTTATGTTATTATATTATAAAAAATAAGTCCAAATTGATGCAAATTGAAGTGAAATATTAAATATTCTACTTAACTTTTACAGCCTGGTACTACGGGGTTAGTAAACTGTTCCTTTTTTGGCAAACCTTGATTTTTCTTTAGTTTAGTGTGCCTTGCTGACTTCCTGAAATAATCTATCAATCTGAAATGCTTGTCAACCCTGATGATCTGTATTAAGGCCCTTTTTATTTTAATCTTGAAAGTGCATTCCGTCTCGATGCGAGGATTATAATGCTTGAAACTAAATCCCATGTTTATGCTAAGATCAGATGAGCAGTATATAGCATTGTATTGTTATAGGACAATAAACAGTGCGAAGACACAATAGCAAGCCTACAGCTGAAGCATGATCAAGACAGACAGCGTCTGTTTAATATGATTTTGGAAGGTAAGTCTCAGCAGGAAATGACAGAGGAGAGGTTTGGTTTAGCTCTCTACTAGAGCACGACTTCAAATCACTCTCATCATGTTTTCCATCAATTTTACTCATAGATGGAGGACTCTAATGTTCATAGAAATGTTTAAGGTTGGTAGTTGTATGGTGATGGATATATTTTAGATGATGTATCTGCATTATTTCTTAAGCATCAGTGAGGGTTAAAGGTCATTTTCGATTACCGTATATTCTGACCTTTATAGTGCTGCTCAAATGAATCATTTTGTAAAAAT
This sequence comes from Watersipora subatra, assembly GCF_963576615.1. Classification (NCBI taxonomy): domain Eukaryota; kingdom Metazoa; phylum Bryozoa; class Gymnolaemata; order Cheilostomatida; family Watersiporidae; genus Watersipora; species Watersipora subatra. The sequence goes on from NC_088713.1 coordinate 47,020,158, forward strand.
GGAAATATCGGCTCACCTCCAAATACTCTGGAATAATAACAACAATGATAATAAATAATAATAATGTTGTTAGGGCTCATATGAGTTTCACTACTCACAGCACTGGTGACTGTTCATTAGCGAAGCATAAGCTTAGTAAACGATATTAATAATAAGTTATCTTTTAAAAAAAGCTAGTTTTATAATGTACATATATTAATATTTATCTTTATTGATTCATATTTAGACATATATTTATTTGTGTATATATCCATATATATTTATTTACATTTATATATGTATTAAGTTATATATATTGATTTATGTATATACGGTTATGTATATTTATGTTTATGGGTATATGTATATATATATGTATTTATTTAAGTATATATCTATATATATTTATTTAGATTTATATATGTATTAGTTTACATATATTTATATATATATTTGTTTATATATATCTATTTATATATGCATATATGTTTATATGTACATTTACATATATATATATATATACATGGATATATATATATATATATACAGTCAAACATGGATAACTCGCCCTCGGATAGCTCAAACACATGGTTGACTCGAACGGTTTCTTCGGTCCGTTCCCACGTAATGATAAATTGCTTTAGATAACGCGACCTCGACTTTGTTAACTCGAACAGTTTTTTGCCCAACACCTACCGAGACGGTTGTTATCGCCTTAAAAAATCACTTTATCCCAACCCATAGAGGTAAACCTCAACTTTCCCGTAATTCAGTCGTTATTACTACCATCGGCAAAATATTTTTGTCAACGACTTTTCTAAAGGTTTGGTGAAATTTGATTTCACCAAACATCCGCTTAGCGATGGCCCTTCGGAAGCAAGGAAAAGTGAGGTAACTTTCGCATAAACTTCAAGAAAAATAGGCAAAATTGATCTTGGTTAAAACGCTCAAAAGAAAAGGATGTATTTTCTTCTGAGCTTTTCAACAACGATCGAGTTTTGCCAATTTTAATCTAAAAACGTCCTGGCAATAACATCACCTCAAACAACAAACCAATCTCAAGTGATAGAAAAGTTTCTATACTTTTTGATAAAAAAGTTTTAAACTTTACATTAAAAGCAATTAATTTGAAACAAGCCATTTATGCTTTTGACTATATTATAGTTTGTATATGTACATGTATCTACTAGTAAATAAATAAATACATAGACTTGTGACAGTGCTCTGATAACTTGAACGCTATGATAACTCGAACACTTTTGCTCGGTCCCGTGAAGTTCGAGTTATCCATGTTTGACTGTATATATATAATGTATATATAACCGTATATATATATATATATATATATATATGTAAATGTACATATATATTATTAAAATACAGCTATAAACAGTGGCAAATAAAATACGGGTATTAAAATACAGCTTATAAATAGTGACAGGTAATGTAGTTGCCATTGAGTAATTTGAGTAAGCTAGTAAACGTATTGCTAAACTCGCGAATAAGAGCCGTGAGAGCAAGCTTTAGTGACGTTGTGCGTAACACAGAGTCACTATGCGTATTTTACCTCAGTTAATGACTACTTGCCCAATGAATCCATTGCACCTCATGTACATGTAGCTTTTTGGGTTAGCTTGTCGCCTTGTGAACAGGAGGTTCCGAGATCAAATTCTCTGTGAGACAGATTTATTGCTAGATTTAATCGCTATAACTGGACATAGTCTGCACACAAAGTCAAAAAGACAAAAATACAAACACTGAGATTTATTTATCTAGATATATAAGTACATTTTTTTATTTGTTTACCCTGAAATTATCATCTGATGATATTTTATCCTAACTTCTAATCCTGGCCTCGGATGACAGACAGACACCAATCCATAGTAAAGATATATTTTTGTTTTGCTGTCGTTTATATGTATATAATGATTTTAATTTTATTTGCAGCTATAGATCTGGCTCTAGAGAAAAAAAGTGAAAAATATCAATCAAAATTCTTATTGAAGGCAAGAATGTTGTAATGTCGACCCTGAACCGAGTGAAAATGATAAAAAAAGAAAGGTGGTCGATACAAACCAACCATACCACCGTTACTGTACAGTCATTAAATTAAATCTAGGTTTAATTTTTTTTTGAAGCTCCAAAGGGTTGAGTTTAGAAAGATCTTGGAACAGAAGCTATTTACATGTACATGTATGTCACTGTTCGTGTAACATGAAATTCCTATTACGTACACCTTCTCAGAACAGACTATATACATAGTAGTAGTGTACATTATTTACATTAATAGAGATAATGTAAAGTCGTCTACTGTAATAGAGATAACATAGAGGCGTCTACTGTACCTTTTCGAGGTCAAATCCTAGAACAGTGTATATAATGACCAGTAGCCCTGAGAACTTTGCACTCTCTTTATCAAGACAGGATGTGTTATTGATTCCCTCACGCTAGTTTGTTAACAGCACTTATATGTGGATATTTCAAGCCATGATTTTATAGGCTATTGATATTTCTCACCAAGTGCAATAAGGTTTCTTTGACACAGACTTTGAACTATTGATTATTCTATAGAATGGCGTTGAGTGTAATCAAGCCTATGTAGTTGTATTGATTAACATGGTATGACGACTCTGATTTCCTAGTCAGGACAGACCGGCATTCCATAATCGGCTGATAAATGCATTTTGGTCGCTCATTCAGTTGTATTGTATGGCTTGCACACTACATTCCTTCATAACTTCGTACTATAGTGCCTTCACTTTCATTTGCCTCCGCTTTTTGATGCTCTCTGGTAAAAAATTTTCTAGCTTAACACTTTGATGCCCGTGATAATTCGGCATGTTGCTCTCTTGCCAGATCATACGGCTGAGAAACTCGGCTGCATATTTTTTCTTTGTAAAAACATGTACTCTCCCATTTCTCCCACTTTGTAAAAGCATTTTCAAAATCATGTAATAACATTTTCTGTTATCGAAAATATGTGTTAGTTAAAGATTTTAATATATTACTCTAGCATGCTTTGTAAAAAAAGTAAATTAATACTTATTAATACATTAATGAGTTGACAAAATTGGAGAAAAAGTCAGTTTCGTGTACGCATCTTCATGCATATGGATAATACTACCACTACTGTGTCACATTCAAATGTCAAATAAAAAATTAAAATAACATAGAAATCTGTAAGTATAGAATATTAATTACTAAAAAAAATATATAAGTTCAATATTTGTGCAGAAAAAGTAGAAAGCTTTATGTTAATTCAAGGTGTGAATGGTCAGTGTTCAATCAATGATAGAGATAAGCAGCAAATTAAATTGTGCAATGCACATATAGCTTCAGCGTGAATGTGCTTACTCCTTTTTTATGTGATTCCATTGCTAAATATTTTAATATTAATGAAATGTTAATAATATTAAATATATTAATATTAATACATCAATAATAACATTATATACTAATATAAATTTATTGATAATAACATTAAATATACTAATTAATAATAGTAGTAAAATATATTAAAAATAATATATTAATAATAAAATTAAATATATTACGATTAATTTTTAATAATAACATTAAATATATTAATGTCAATATATTGATAATAACATTAAATATAGTAATATTAATATACTAATGCTAGCGTTAAATATATTGATCTATTAATAATAACATTAAATATATAAATGTCAAATGTTACTGTTTGTGTTCACAGATGACAGCAGGGCTACGGCTCTTATAGATGAGATATTTAGACGCAATGCAGAAGGAAAAGAGAAGGCAGACCTTCTGCAGGAGCTTGAGGATGAAAGGTTAGACCTTGATTCTATAGCTTACAATCTTTTATATTTTCCAGATCTGTGCTGCTAGTAATGTCATGGGTAAACAAATCTCTTTTTCATTGTTTGACTGCATCTCTAACACGTCCTACAAGTTTTAATTTTATTTAAGCAAATGAATGAATTTTTAGGATAATGTTAAAGAGAAATTGGCAGAATCACTGTGTCAGCAATTTACACTTAATTGCAAAATTTATTGTAAAATTGGTGAAAATTGAGAAAAATATTGCAAAAATTGGGAAATTAGAACTACAGTTTTCCTAAGAAACAATTTTTATTGGAAGTCTGGTTCTTTATAGCTCGTACTAAGTTTTTATGATAGTACTGCCGGAATCTCTCTAATCTTCAAATATTCTGTAATATTCTAGAGCAAGTGGATTTAAAATTTACAATTATTTAAAATAACGTTTGAGTGCTTTGATTACTGTCTAAAGAGCTGTATTCAGGTTTTTTATTGGCTATTCTAGTGTGAAAATTTGACAAATATAAAAATTCCGGGAAATTATTCGCTGTTTAATATGCTGGCATGAAACTTATATTTGCTGGTATTCCTTCACCTAGTGTGGTTTCAGGTTGGTATTTCAAAGACTTCCTGCATGAATAGGTCTTGTTCGTAGTAATTATTGGTACTAAAAGTGGGAGTTGTCTTAACAATAACAAAGATAGCGACTTATCTCTTCATAGTTTACTTTAAGAGGTATTTAAGATATTTTCCTAGATAATAGATAAGATGTATTATTATTAGAGATAATTTAAGATGGACGTTTATTTGACAAGTTTATTATTTATTTTGCGACGTTTAATATTAAATAAATATTTATTCAATAAATATTATTTATTTTAACGTCCCAATTCTGACCTCCAATGTTTATTGGTGCGTTTGCACTGGCAGGTTTTGTTTTGAACGTTTGCCAACTGTACTGGTAGGAAAGCTTTTTGGAACTTTTTTTATTCATATTATTAAGATTTTCCATTCCGTACAAAATGTTCAGGCAATAAAAGTAGGCAGTTTAGCCCGATGATTCTTTCATTCGCCCTCAAGTGGGTTTGTAAGAAGCTGGTTCATTGGAACCAGGCAGAGTTTTGTAACCAAATATCTTGACGGCCTTGAGGCAGGTACAGAACATTCATGTAAAGTTTGGATGAAATCTGCCAAAAATGTGGAAATAATGTACACGCAGACAAACAGCCACGCAAAGATAAAATAGTTTTAATAATATAGATTTCTCAGATTTTCTACTCTTTGCAGTACAAATATTAGTTGATGGTAAATTCTCATTGGATATACTAGAAATTCCACTGTCATACAGCCCACGACCAAAGTGATAATTGAAAAAAAGAAAGGGCACTGTTGGTTGTTGAAAAAGTAGTTCTCAGCAGGAATTGACAGAGTATAGTGTAAATGAGACTTGTTTGAGTTGATATAAAATAAATTTGAGGGAGCACGACTCTAAAAAAGTGCATCAAATAATTTATTTTGGATGTAAAGTTGGTTTGAAACCAGATATACGAGCAATTGGTTAATTATTGATATTGTAATATCTATTATAAGTATACAGTATCTGTTAAAGGTCGTGCAGTCTAGTCTCCCCTCTTTTGCGTTGTAAGATTTGGTCATTGATAGCTAATCGAGTGATGCGCTCCCTAGCGAAGTTGTTAACAAGTAAGTCATTGATGTTTCGAACTCGAGAGAGAGCAACAAACGATATTCCAGCGATCATTTCGTGATTGCCTATATCAATGACAGCTTTAGCCATGGTAAGACCTTGACTCTTGTGTATGGTCAAACCCCATGCTAGATCGAGAGGAATGCCTGTACGGCTAAGGGTGGCATGGCCAGCAGTCCAAGTACGCTTGATAGGAGTAACTGGAAAACTGTTGCTGTGTTCGAGAATAAATGTTGGACCAGTATAATCTGGAAATATGCAGACAACGAAAGCAGGTAATGCAAGAGGGCCTTTATTTGCACAGTATATGATACGCAAAACAGTACCAATTGAACCATTGACTAATCCCTTCTCAACCCAAAGATTTGCTCTAAGCATAACTTGCGAACCGACTGATAGAAATACAGTGCATTGAAGACCGCATGCAAGATTAGAAGATGCCAAGTGAGCATTTCGGCCAGCGTGTTTTGAGTTAATCTGTGCAATGGGATTGCCAAGTAATAGAAGTCTGTTTGAGTTGTAGTCGTGGACCAATTGACATGTTGGAAATAGACGAGTAGCAGTATCGAGGACGGGATCGTGATCAGCAATGCCAGGAAATCGCCGCGACAGGAGTTCATAGTCTTGCTCTGTCGACTCTCCATCACGGAGTCTTAGTAATAGATCGCGGAAGATTAGATCGTTTGCTTCGCGCATACATTGGGATAAGAAGAACGCAGTATCAAAGGTTTGGTAAGCTGAGTGGCCATGCAAACAAGCAGCACTCCTGACATTGGGCTGAAACATTCTGGCATCTAAAACAGGCGGTAGTTGACCAAAGTCGCCAAACATGATTATGGAGCAGCCACCAAAAAACTGGTCTGATTTTTCAGGGAAGGCTTGTCACAAACGTTTATCAATTGCATTAATCAGGCGGCAGCCAATCATTGAAAGTTCGTCAATTATAATGTATTTAATTTGCAAACACTTAGCTTGCTGCCGAGTGTCAGTAGGTTTAGCAAAGTGTAGGAAAGAATGAATGGTCGAACCAGAGACGTTCAATGCTGCAACACCAGTAGGAGCCAACATTTTGCAACATTGACCGAGTAGTTGATGCAATGCTTGAATTAGGAAGCTTTTACCTGTTCCAGCGGAACCAAGAACAAGTGCTCTGAGGGGAAGAGGATTGGGAAGTTGGGAATGGTTCTCTATGCGGTCATAGACTTGCCTTTGCTCATTGTTTAGTTGGGCAATATCAACAAGAGGTATTTCAATGGGAGGTGGGTTGTAATTGTTTTGAGCATCAATTAGAAAAGTAGGAGCGTTTGGGACAAGGTGTAGGAGATCTTGGCTATCGGCAACCCAGTCAAAATCCGGATTGGCTTGTAAAGCACGTTGAGCGAAAGGCAAGTCGTCTTCTTGGTCAAGTAGGCCCATCCAGGGCTCACGTTCATGGGGAGGATTTTCAGGAATGTTTTCTGCATCTTGAGCAAGTTGGGCCGCCGCTTGTTCCACTGCATTTTCAAGTGGTTGCTCTTGGTCAACGAGTAGGGGGTTTTCATGAATGAATTGTGTGTAAGCATCGACTGGGTTCTCAAAGCCTGCGAGCAATTGGTTCCACTGGGAGAAAGGTTTATGCAGAGCTAAAAACTGCAAGCAATACTTGGCAAATGTGTCACTTAACTGGATCTGAGCTGTATTTGGGGAAGATTTGCATGATGGCATCACCACCAATACGGGCATGAGCTGTAAGGAAGTTAGCATTACGGTGTTGAATAAGTCTGAATGATTTTGTGAATGCAAAGAAAGACATGGCTTGGAAGGCAGGAGGACGGGCCATGTATTTTCGCATATCAGAGTTGCCTTGTCCAGGTAAGTTGTCCTGTATTGTTTGACCATCAACTTTAAGAGTGACAAAGCTGCGTGAAGAGTGATACAGAGGTAAGCTAGCAACGACATGAACTGCTTCTTGTGCACAGACATCTCTAGCAATAGTGTTTTTTGATTTGATTTGATTTGATTTTTATTGCGTAATAATAACATGACAATATGAGTAAAAAAATACAGAGTAGCAATAGGACATGCCAGATAGCCAGAGGCTAGAGTCAAGGCAGCCCCAGCAAGCAGTAGGAAAAGAAACAGAATCAGCGATAAGCGCACACTCCGGAGCACCAGAGTCAGGAAGGACAGTCCCAGGACGCCCACAGGCGCTCTACCAACTTCGCCTTCAGCTGACCCGGAGCAGAGCCCGCACAATCACTCAAAAATTTATTATATAATTTCATTGCACTAAAAAATATCGATCTCTGTCCCTTAGAAGACAAACACTTTTTCAACTTTAATTGATTTTTACTTTTTAAACGGGTATCTTGACAATGATCTATCATAAAATCTTGCAACTCTTCCATGGGGAAAGAATTTGTTAAAAACATTAGCAGGCGATACTGGAATAAAATTTCAATTGGCATTATTTTTAAAATTTTAAAATTTTTGGAAACTGTTTGATTTGGTTTAAAATTGAGTATTATTCTGATTGCCTTTTTTTGCATGATTAAAAGTTTGTTTAAATCAGTTTTGTTGCCGTGGCCCCAAAACTCGATTCCATAAATTAAAAGAGAATAGAAAAAACTGTAGTACAAATTGATCATGGTTGATTTGTCTAGGTAGGGGCGAATGAAACGAAATATTAGTAATATGTAATTAAGTTTTTTGATGAGACTTTGGATGTGTTTTTTAAAAGTCAAGTTGTTGTCTAACGTGATACCTAAAAATTGAGTCGAATCTTTGATTTGTAGTTGAGAATTGTTTAAAGAAAGGCTTAGATTATAATTTTGAGTGTTTTTAGACGGATTTTTGAAAACTACTTGAAATGTTTTACTGTTGTTTAAAATGAGTCTGTTTGATAGGCACCATTCATTAATAATATTTAATTCCTCTTGGAGTTTAGAATTATCTGTTGAAAATATATTGGTGTCATCTGCGAATAAAATACAATCCAAAGCAGGTGCAGCATTTACTAAGTCATTTATAAAAATTAAAAATAAGAGGGGTCCTAAAATTGATCCTTGTGGGACACCAATCGTAATTGCCCTCATTTGCGAACAATCAGTATCTGTTTTGGTAAATTGAAATCTATTTTGGAGATAACTTTGAATAAGAGAGGAAGACTTTACACTAAAATTGTAGTAAAAAAGTTTGTCAATTAAAATTTTGTGATTAATCGTATCGAATGCCTTTGAAAAATCCAAAAATACGCCCTGAGTTATATTACTTTGATCTAAATTAGTATATAAAAATTCCATTAGACTGTTTATTGCTGTAGTGGTGCTTTTACCTTTTCTAAAACCAAATTGTTTAGGCGACAAGATGTTATTGGTTTCTAAAAAATCCCGTATTTGCAAAGACAAACATTTCTCTAAAATTTTTGATAAAGCAGGAAGAATGGAAATGGGCCGGTAATTAGATGGATCTGTTCTATTTCCTTTTTTAAATAATGGAGTCACGCGAGCTATTTTTAAACAATTTGGGAAATTAGATTGTTGTATAACAAAATTTATAAGATGTGTTAAAACTGGAATTAGGACTAGTTTATTTTCTTTTATTGCACGGAGAGAAATCCTATCATAGCCGGTTGCTTTAGGAAGACTGAAAGAATCAATTATTTGCAGTGTTTGGTAGGGGTCAATTATCTGGAAGCTAAAATCAATATCATTTACACAGTTGTCCATAAATTTAGAAAAGTGAATATCGGAAAGTGGCAACTCATTGGCCAGTTTATTACCAACATTTACGAAATGATCATTTAAGGTCTCAGCTATATCTTGCGAGTCTGTTAGGAGTTTTCCATCTTTGTTTATGCTCGTTGGGCTATCTGAATTTTTAGAGTCTCTATTTAACAATCTGTTTATGAATTTCCACTTTTCGTTTTGATTATTTTTACATTTATCAAATTCTTTTTTATAGAATTTAGTCTTCGCAGTTTTAATTTCATTTGTGACTAAATTTCTGAAACTGTGGTAAGAGGTGTGGAGCGAAGTATTGAAAGGTTCTTTTTTGCATTTAATGTGCAATTTTCTTCGCTTATTTATCTGTTTAAGTAGATGGTGATTCATCCAAGGTTTTAAAAAGTTGAGCTTTTTCTGATTTGTGGAAATTAATTTTTTCTTCCCAGCTATTTTTATTAAATTTTGGAACGACAAAGAAAAGGATTCAAAGCTTTTGTTAACATCAGAGCAATCCATTATCGCCCGCCAATCTTGTTCAGCAAGCTTGATTGCTAGCTGATCATAGTCAATAATGAAAATGGATAAATTTGAACGCTTGGGAATTTTGATTTTAAACTCAATTGATGCAAAAACTGGTTGATGGTCAGAAATATTAAAATCTATTGTTGCAGAGTTTATGTTAGAGTCAACCCGGTTAGTTGCTATGTGGTCTATAAGGCTATTTTTGGTACTACCTAGTCTTGTCGCAGTTAAAATTGTGTTGCAAAAACCATATGATGTTAACAAGTTTTCATAATTGAATGAGTTTATGTCAAGAATATTTTCGGGACCGAGATCGATATTAATGTCACCTACAATTATTGTGTCCGGTGGTAATGTGGGGATCAAAGCTCCGAGATCCTCCAGAAAAGACGGCAGAGCGCCCGAGGGCGCCCTGTAGACTGCCAACACCGAGAAAATCCGGCGCCCCGAAGAATGCACCGACGCGAACACCGCTTCCGCCCCAGCCAGTGTAGCCGCCAAAACTCTAGCCTCAAAACCATCTGCCACATACACGCAAACTCCTCCACCTCCTTCATTTGGCCGTGAACTGCAAAGCAATCGATAATTTTTTAAAATAAATTTGTTAATATATGAATGTTCACCAAGCCAAGATTCTGATATAACGATAAGAGAAAAGTTAACATTCAGATGAGCCAAAAAAAGTTCAAATTCAGAAAACTTGTTATGAATGCTGCGAATGTTTATATGCAGAATGTTTATAGAGTTTTTTAGTACTATGCTCTTCAATGCATTAGGTTTGATCAAAGCGCTATGATGAATATTTAGTAAATCAGGTGTATCGTCGAAGCCTGGTATAGTTGCGCTAGTAATAGAAAAACCACATTAAATTATGGAAATGATTAGTTCAAGTCTATCAGGTCTTTGTCGGAAGAAATTTTAATTGCTTCTGAAGTTTTTTCTTTACGCATGAAAATGTTTCCATGATAGGTCCAAGCATATTTATAATTTAAGTCTCTTTTTTTACATCTGACTTTATAAAACAGCTCCTGTGTTGTTTTAGGCAGCTGTTCATTGATGAAGATTTTGTCTGAGTTTTCATATCCCAGAGACTTCGTAGTAATTGATTTTTTTACCATACTCTTTCTTCCATCATAGAACGCATCTCTTGCAGACATCTTGTTGAATTTTATAATAATTGCTCTCTTAGGATTTTCACCAGACTGTTTGGTTCGGAAAATTCCGTCAATGTCTTGTTCATTATAGCTAAGGTCAAGGCTGTCAGAAAGTTTCTCAATAATAGCGTGAAGATTTTCCTTATTTGTTACTGGAATTCCGTCTAGAATAAGTGATTTGTTGAATTTTTCTTGTTCTATGAGTTGAATGGATTTAGAAAGCTTTGTCAACGAGCTTGTAGATGGTTGCAGGTCAGAGTAATCTTTCTGCAAGTCGCACAATGATTTTTTAATGCTTTCAATCTCTTCGCCATAGTACGTCAAGGCTTTAGCTTGCTGCCTTTGTTCATCTTCCAGGACGGTGACACGATTACCAATACGATCCAGATGTTGACATATGCCGTTAAATTTATCCTCCATCCATTCGTGAGTAGTAAAGCAGTTGAGTAGTGGTAGTGGTCAAGTAAGTAGTGGTAAGTAGTAGTGGTCAAGTAAAGGTGTTGAGTAGTAAAGCAGTTGCAGTGCGTTGTATGTTGGCTTCAGGAGGAAGCTGTTGTGTGATAATTTGATTATAAACCTGCGTGTAGTCAGTACTTGCGGTTTCAGCTTTTGAAGTATATTTGGCAATGTATTTGGCTGCATCGGTTATGTCAAAAGTCAATGAAACGTCATGATTTGCAGTCCATGTAACCATGCATCTGCGATTATAGTTGTTCAAGAGAGGGTCATTAGTAGCAGATTTTATAGCCATAGATGTTCTACGACCTTGTTCATCTAGAACAAAATCAACAGATGTTCGTGCTTGGAGTTCTTTCGGAAAGCCAAATCGGCACTTTTGAGTGCCATCTGGCTGTGTTCGCAAACAGTACCCCGGATTGCAACGTGTATGTTTTTGACAAATGTTGACAAGGTCTTTCAAGTAGTTTTCTAAGTTATCTACATCTTGACCCCTTAATGAGCATGGGTGGTTTCGAACATCCCAATAGAAATTAGCTGGATTTTGGTTATGTACAATGGCAGGATTCCAAGTGCATACATATTTATTCCAATACGATGTTAGTTCAGGTTGTGTACAAGTTTGTGTGTTTGGGGCATTTTGTAACCAAGCTAGGCCATGCACATGCAAGCTGCCTCGATGTTGCCATTCAAATCTGTACCAATAGTCATCAATTAGAAAGTAAGGTGTAAGGAAATGTTTGAAGAATGTGTCAAATCTAACACCTAGGTATGAGTCAACAGTAAGAGGTGAGTGCGCAATTGCTTGAGCAATGGTTCTATTGTCAGTATCAAGGAACTGTGCAAGATCCGGCCACTGCATGTCAGCAACTGAAAATGTGAAGAAAGCAGTAGCATTTCCGAGTTGTTTGTTCCTTGCAAGAAGTTCATTGCGTCGGCTATACCAGTATTGAGCAGTACCCCTAATTTGGGAACCGAACCTAAGAATTTTGTTGCTCAAGTTTCGTTGATTTTCATTGACAAGTTGGCGAATATCAGCAACAGACATTTCACGTTCATTTGGGTTGTTCTGTACGAAGACTTGACCTACTTGAATGGATTGCCAGCGGAGTGTACTATTATAAGCAAGGAAAACAAATCTAGGATCAGCTTGAAATTGACCATCTTTGTAGTAAAGAAGATGTTTGAAGTAGTCGCGCGCGGAAACAGGTTTAGCACGGGGTGCACGTAAATCCGCGGCACCTGTCTTGAACAAAACAGGAAATGCTCTTGCTATGTAGCCAACAGTGTTGAACTCATTGATAGGTTCACCTTGTATTGCAGGCCAATCAATTACATCATTGTTATCAATTGCAGCCTGAATAGCTTTATTTTCATTTGGTGCGGGTCTTTGTGCAGGTGCAAATGTATTTGGAATGATATGGTCGTTTGGAATATTTTGTTGACGTTGCAAGTTAGGTTCGTTGTTGTTGGCTTCATTTGGGTTGTTGGCGCCATTATCTGGATTAGGTGCTGGAGGTAGGTCAGCATCTAACTCTTGTACTATATGATGGTCAGGTAATTCCACAATGTCATCAAGTGGCAAAGCATCTACGTTTTCCTGGATAATGTTTATGTTACGATAAAATTCATTGTTAGCTTTAAGCCAAATGAGCGCGGCAAGAACTCTTTGACGACGAACTGTAAAGAGATTGGCTGGCAAGGCAACTTGGTCAACGCGTCGACGAAGGCCAATGATGTCAATTTGTTGTGATTGGCAAGGCAAATTTATTACAAAGTCATTTACGTTCTGAGGGAAGTTGATGACATGACCTCTGAACCCAAATTGGCCACCACGTGGAAGACGGAATATAGACATTGTAGGATTAACCTGAGCAATGAGTAACTGTTCTATAAGTGTAAGAGAAGATAACAATTCAACAGATGGACCTGGGTCCATATTGTTGGCTGCACTGAATTTATTAACAGCGTCAGGTCTAACTTGTTGACACGTACGACAGTTGTATTTGAGCATTGTATGTAATAAAATTTTTTTCATTACATTCAGTACATGTGAGCTGTGATATGTTGTTCTCAAATCTGCCTAAAAAGTTGTTACGCAGTTCTTGAAAAGCAGGACAATCTAAAGATTGAAAATGAGGAATGTGATGAAGGGGGGCATTATTGGGAAGAGCAATATTGTTTTGTGCAATATTTTCATTGTCAATGATGTCCATAAAATCATGATCATCATCTGGAAACAAAGGGGCTGTCAAGTCGATGTCATTTACATCGCCTACAACATCTACTAAAGAATTATCTGAATCATATGAGTTGTTGTTATTAATTTGAGTAGCGTGTTGTTGAACATTAGCATTTGATGTAGATGGTTGCTGTGAGGACCTATTTATCCTATTTATCCTCCTATTGCGCTGTAATAATTGAGAGACACGTGGACGGCCACTGCGTCGGCCGCGACGTGGTGTTCTGGGAAGTTGTATGTCCATGGTAGTTGTCAAGTTGTTTTGAAATTAAATTTAAAGTCAATTATGCAAATCAAAAGGTAAAAAAATCACACCTAATCCACTACTATCCTAAAGATATGCTCTACAACCCGATTTTACTGAAAATCGCCACAAAACGTTTAAAAAACTTGGTTTAATACAACAATAAATCACACCTAATTTACTACTATCTCAAACCTGTTTCACAACACTAAAAAATATTAATTAAAGCTGTAGGCTTAACCTACTGTAATTTAACAATAAGTAACTTAACAATAACGTAATTTAATAATTAATTTAATAATGTTAATGGAATTTATAGTTTCATAATGTAACTTAACAACAATTAGCAATAAGGAAATATGTTTATTATACATGTAACTCTGAAATGCAAAATTAGAAGTAAAATGGCAAGCTACTGTGTACTATACACAGTTTGAAAGTTGGTTGTGTTGAATGTAGAATGGTACTGATAGCGATCTTTAACAGAAAGCAAGTATGAGCTTTGACGCGTCTGCAAGTTTTCTGCAAACTGCAGCAAAATGAAAGCTGTTATAAAAGTGTTATACAGCTGTAGGCCTAATCTACTGTATTGTATGTAATTTAACAACAACAATAAGGAAATATGTTTATTATAACTCTGAAATGCAAAATTAAAAGTAAAATGACAAGCTACTCTGTACTATACACAGTTTGAAAGTTGGTTGCGTTGAATGTAGAATGGTTTTGATAGCGATCTTTAACAGAAAGCAAGTATGAGCGTTCAAACTTCTGAAAGTTTTCTGCAAACTGCAGCAAAATAAAAAAAAAGTTATCGTCATAAACGGGCGTTGTAGTTCGGCCCTAGCTGGTACGTAAGTTGTAAAGAATTTCGGCTAACGTTTTAAATAATGAAACCTTCGGTGATTGGACAAAAAACATAGGCTGATAAATGGTGTACCACAATTTCGTACCTGTAAATCGGTCTACGCCTCAAACAGTCTACGTTTATTACAAAAACCTTTGAATAAATTCGATTACAAGTAAACAACACCATAGACTGGTGAAATGAGCACGGTTTTCTCGTGAAATACGCACTACTAAATAGTTTTACAATCGGTCGCACGGCTTTATTGGCGTTTCAATTTTCGGTCTTAACTTTTATTAAACTGAGCTTTTTAAGCTTTTTGTGGCAATTTTCGTTCAAATTAATCTGTATATTTGTGTATAATCCGATCAAATGGGTAAGTTTTAAGATATTATCGTAGGTTTACAAAGACTTGGTAACATATTTAAATAGGTTTAAATGTGTTTTGTATAATTATTATACTTTAACGACTTTAAATTCCGATGCTTAAATTTTTTGATGAAATTTCTCGACGAGGGTTCGTCTCATTGTTGATGAATAATTTTCGTAAGTTGTGTGCGCATGCATTTATCATAAAAACTCCCACACTTCCGCTCCGCTCGTGTGGTCGTGGGAAAATCTCTGTAAATCTGGCATTTATGTTTCTTGAGTTGGGCAGAGACTGACCTGCTGGGCATTTGTGTCGCTCATATTACATTTAGCCCATTTTGTTACCAGAGAAAGAGAGCTAGCTAATATCACCATAAAGAATGAAGAATTGAGCATGTTGAGGAAAGAGGAAATGATGTCACGGATGGCTGATGCACTGCATGAAATGCAAGGGTTCGACGAGCAGATAGAGAGATACATGAGAGATCGGGAGGATGCAATAAAGTCTGCGCAAAAACAGTGAGTTAACATAAACATTGTGTTAACATAAATATGAGTTAACATAAACATTGTGTTGACATAAATATGAGTTAACATAAACATGAGTTAACATTAACAGTGAATTAACATAAACAGTGAGTTAACATAAATATGAGTTAACATAAACAGTGAGTTAATATAAACATGAGTTAACATAAACATGAGTTGACATAAAATGAGTTAACATAAACATGAGTTAACATAAACAGTGAGTTAATATAAACATGAGTTAACATAAACATGAGTTAACATAAAATGAGTTAACATAAACATGAGTTAACATAAACATGATTTAACGTAAACATTAGTTAACATAAACAGACATAGTTTTATTGAATACGTGAAGTATACAGTCATACTTCGACTTACGAGCTTAATGCGTTCCGAGACTGAGCTCGTATGTCAATTTACTCGCATGTTGGTGCAATTTATTTATATATAGAACAATCAAATATATTTTGATTGGTTTCCATACTCTAAAAAATGCAAATAAAACACTCAAAACAAGATATTGTAACAGAAAGAACATGTTGGTTATTGTCCTAACTTACCACATGCTTTCAAAAAGCAACAAATAAAAAATAATGCAAAGAAATGTGAAAAATTAAAATGTAAAATTAAATACATACAATAGCAGCTAACGCTAGCATTTGCCAGAGAGGGAGATATAAGTTATTCTTCATTACAACAGTTGACTTTGATAAATTTGGATTTTATCAGTCTTAAAAGACAAACTTGGAAGCAAATCTAAAAGCAAACTTTCATTTTTAACTTAACGTAATTAAAATTTCTTCGGCGTTCATAGTTTGAAGTTTCTCGCTAATTTTTCCTTTGTTTCGCTTTCACGACTAGCCAGCCGTTTTAAGATGAACCTATCTAAGGACGTTTGCCTTTGTCGCCCTTTCAACATGTTGCGATTAGAACGAACACAGGGGTCGTCACAAAGGTTTAATGCACGACCACTAGCCAACTTGTCCGATTGTCTATTTTTATAGTTTTGATAGATAGCACCGTCCTTTTCAAATAGCGTCGTTTCAGTTACGCTGTCACCGGCCAATTGTTTATCTTTTATCCAATGCCTGAGCGGTTTCTCCATCAGCTGTCGTGAAGATCGCTACGCCGTTTAGAAACTATGGTTAGTCTTTTTGCGAGCTAAATGCCCTGAATATAGTCCTTCTGTTTGATAATTGTGGATGTATTTCTGTCATATTGCTGAGCTAGCTCAATCACGCATACACATTTCGCATATTTTTCAATAATTTTCCGTTTAATATCAATTGTTATCATTTGCTTTTCATTTTACTGGCAAACTTTCGGTCTACGCACAGTACTTTTAATTCACATAATTCTGCACTGAAAGCGCGCACAAAAACGCGGCACAAAAGTATAACCTGAGCAGTTGAAAAAAACAGATTGATGCTGTTGTCATAAAACACCTCCGGCATACTTGGCAACTGGCTCACGTGCTCGTATCTCAAACATGGCTCATATGTTAGTGCTAAAACTTGCTTAAAAGCTGGCTCGTATCTCAAGTTTCTCGTACGTTGGAGCACTCGTAAGTTGAAGTATTACTGTATTTGTGAAAACATCTCGACGAATAAGGTTGCATGAAAGTGTAAACAGAAACCATCTCTCACAAATGCGTCACATTTGAGCCGTTTTGGAAAGAGAATCCAAACTATGGCGGTCTCGCGTGGCTGCGATTAACTGTTCGTTTTTGAGCTTTTAAGAGCTTGTAATCACATTTCCACATATTTGGCATCTGCAACACAACAGAGTAAGACATGGTTAATCTTATGATACCAAATAACTGTAATGTGAATTTTGTTGCAAGTCAACCTTTAAGCTTTGTGCTCCGCTAGAAATGGACATTTTCCTTTTTGCTCCGCTAGATAGCAAGGAAAATGGGACCAAGTTTTAGTGTTTGAATAAAGCTTTAGTTTATGATTTGAATATTTGTCGTAAATTATAAATATAAATTAATATAAAATTTTGCTTAAATTGAGCCACCAATTGGTTTTCAACAAAAGCATTCAGTTTAGTATGGGCATATACACATTAGCCATGACATCTGTCTATTTGTCAAAGAGCTGAGTATCTGACAAGTGACATCTTGGATTGGTTGTGCTCCATGCAAGCACGCGAGGTTCATTAACAACATTTTCAAAGATCTTTTATGATTCCATCTGGCTATAGGTTTCTGGACGAGGATCAACAGATATCGTCAACTCTTACAAAGAAGGGAACAGAGCAACACAATACAGTTCAGGCTATGCTTAATGAGGTAGGTCTTTGGGATGGGAGTTAGGTAGGTCTTTGGAATGGGAGGTAGTATATTTTGACATCTTTCAGCCAAATTGTCAGCTATGTTCATGTTTTCGTGCGTTAGAATTTCTATCAAGTAGATAACCTGATTTATACTAAGGTAAAACAGATCAATCAAAAGTTGCATACCTAAAAAATTGTATTAAAGTAGGTTAGGAAGCTAAATTGTGATTTGTGTAAACTTGGCGGATTTATTTGGTTTTTAAATAAATCTGTTTTCGTTCAGACTATGTCTTAGCCTAAAAAGCGATGTTTGTACTTTTTCACAAGTAGACCTAGTTTTCTCTAGAATTATCAAAACATACAACTGTTTGTTTTTTGACTAGCCTTATTATTGTTAACGCCTTTTTGGACAGTATAAGGTACTAAAGCTATAATGGCGCTGTTAGTAAGCTTGAACACTTTCGAGCATATTTACTGTTCCCATACAGCGACGGTATAGCGGCGCATTTCTATATGGTGCTGCCATGCCATCATGGAAACAGCCGTGTCGCGCTCATTCGGTTGGGATTCAGTATCGCTGTTTAAAACCAAAAAACCTGTGCAATGCGCCATCTTTGTTCCTTGGAAATGGCCGTAGCGACCAACTGCGTTGCACTTGTGCAAAGGTCCTGATTTCTTGTTGCTTCATGTACAGAAGTTTTATTATTAAAACACTCTAATTTATTATTTTAATTGAAACTGATACAAAGATACAACCTTGACATGAGGCCTCGCACAACCATCACTCTACTACAGAGCCCTATAGAAACATGATCCGCTAGTCGGCACAGCACAGCGCTTCTGCATTGGCTCACCCAGGTGTCTCTACACTATCCCTGTATTGAAACCTAGTATTCGATATAGCAGCAATACTATTGACAGTACAGTTGATTGCTTGAACGATACATTTTTGGACAGTGTAGGTATAACAGAGAGTTGATTTCTAAAGGGTTAACAATTGACTGGTGGAAGTTCTGACATCAAAAGCGTAAAGTAGAATCGATAAAAGCTGGTAAACCTGGAAAAACCTGTTCTGCTTATGCGTAGGTTAGCGTAAATACGCGCAGCGAAAGCTCTTGTCAGATTCGTAAATGTTAGTACAGTCATACCGCAACATACGAGAGTTCCGACGTACGAGAAAATTGAGATACGAGCAGGGTTTCGACCAAGTTTCTTCCTTGAGATACACCTAATTTTTTAGATACGAGCTGGCTGTCGATGGCCACTATATGGTCAAGTATGCGAGAGGTCGCTTTCGAGTACAGCATTGCTCGGTCTTTCTCATCAATTCAGTTTTGTTGGTGAAAAGTTATTGTGAATGCGAGGCAAACCACGACTAACCTGAAACATACTGAAAAAAAAATGAGACAACAAAATTAAAGTAAGTTAGTGAAATGTTAAAATCTAGCTTCAAGTGTTTGTTTAGTAAGATAAATTCATTCAAGGTAAATTCAAAATTTCTATTTCGTTGGGCCACAAAAGTTTAGTGTACACATTTGCTCTCAGCTCTTTCTCAGACGGCCGTTACCCAGAATACTTAATGCTCTTATTTCGAGGTATGACTGCAGTAACAATTCTAACTGTTCAATATGAATTTTTGCTCAGAGATATCGGAAAAATTAATGTTCACATTTATTAACCCTTTGAACCCTTGCCTTGCCATTTTGTCAGTATCCCTGGCCAATTTGTCACCAAGTAGTATATTTTGAAACATTTATCACGTATATGTAAATCTGCTCATAATTAAATAGTATTTGGCGAAATAAGTGCACCAGCACACTGCAGCTTCTATGTAGGGACGCCCAGTAACATCCCACTCTCAATTCTAAGCATTTATCATTCTATGTCTGACAGGAAGTGGTACTTGGTGTAAATTTAGTGTATCTCAGATTTGATATTTGATGTCTGTAGGAGAACTGGCAGCGGGCTGCATTGGAGTCTCTCATGAAACAGAAGGATGAAAGACACTCGCAATTGACACTCGACATCAGCTCTCTGGAGAAGCAGTTGGCAAGACTCACGATTGTTGAGATGGCGAACAAGATGTCTGACAACAAGGCAAAACAGGTAGAAGACTGGTTGTAATTTGTGGTTTTGCTATTTTAGACTTTTGTGTGAAATATACAGTAATTTAAATAAATAAATATACAGTAAATATGAAGCATTTGAAAATGCTAGTGCTAGCATCAACCTAGACAACACTTTGTAGGCACCAACTCTGAGCATAATCTCTTTCCTTTCGTATTATACCAATCAATGGCTGTTATGACACCCAGTCCAGCGCACTGTGAAAGATCATCAAGCATGACGACTATCTGTCTGCTTGTTCCCAAATGCAACAAGGCTGTCATTGCCGCGGTTGGTAGCATGCCTGCCAGATAAGCTGAATGTCCAAGTCAGATCAATTGGAATGAAATCTTTTTCCAACATCCAACTGTTGCTTTGGATAGACACAACCCTTATTATAGTAAATATTTACTAGACATTGTATTTAGTTTCGTAGTATTTGTTTTTAATTATTTTTAAACCAAGTTTAGTTAGAGCGATGTTCTATTTTTCAGAGTGAATTTTTTTTCTAAATTGTTCTAATTTGCTTTAGATCATTTCGCATTGTGTTTGAAACTTACTTCAATCGATTGGCAATCGATTGACCAAACACAACAAAGCGTAAATATCAAGCACTCCTTATGCCCTTCAAGATGCTAAAGTTCTCTTCTAATGTCTTCCTTCTGAAGCATCAAAACCCCATGGATTGTCAGATTGATTAGCTTCAGTTATTCAACTTTGAATAATTTGCATGTGAATAATTTGAATGTCACTGTTGAGCTGCTCGCCATGTCAAGATTCCATTTGATATGAAGTGAAATAGCACTTCGATGGGGTTTATATATTCGCCTAAGTGCATTGATGGCATGAAATATTTTTTTGTTATCATGTATATATATGCCTTACTTCTTTACTGATGGTCCGCACTATATGTCCACAATGTACATGTATGTCGTCATTTACCCACAATTTTGGGTGAGCGTTTGTGGTACATTATCACAAATTCATCTGTGTTTGCATCGATGAATAGTCTGAGACCTAATGCTCATTACACAAAATGGTTGTTAAAACGGGTAAATACTAGTCCTGCAGCAACTATCATGGAATGAAGTATAGACTAAGCAATCCGTGACAGCCAATCACCATCGCCGAATTGGTGCACATTGCACTGACTTTCATGGATGCTCGACACAATAGGCTATCAGGAAAGTTTCTCAACTACGATGTTTTTCGACATACTCGTGTTGCCTCGGCGATATGGTTTATGGTGCGCATAGTTGATTAATAATCATGAGAGGACAACCCTGAAATATGGTGATGCAATGTGAACCAGCCTTTAGTCTGTGGTTTCTCATTTTTATACTACTAGTTGAGGCTATTGCTTCCTTGCAGGACATGCTGACGGAGCAAAGGGAGCATCTGACTCGTCTGCTCCAACTTCTCATGGATAAGAGAGATCTGCGCTCCAAAGAAATTGCCAAAAGAATGGTACAATTATTTCCTTATCACATTTCAAATTTTCTTTATTGTATTACACTTTATAACTCATCTTATAATGTTAACATCATGTTCTACAAACCATATTGTATTTAGTTGAAATAGTTCACTGCTGTTCAGTCTTTAATGAACTGAAGTCTAATTTTGTAATTTTTCAACCATCACATGTGAAACGTCGATCTGTGCTGGTTTCGAACCTGTGACCTTTAGCTTGTCAGATCAACATACCATTATATACCTTATCCACATACCATAGAAAAGGTATGTGGATAAGTAGATAACCTCTTAGATAACCTGTAGTATTATAAGAGTGCCGTTCCATATCTCTAACAAGTTCTCACTTAATGGAAGAGCTATAAGTGCAGACTCGCTACAGCACATTTAATATGTAAAAACAGGTCTACTTCAAGCATATCCTGAACCAGTTGGCAAACTTAGAACTTTTGCTTTCTGTATAAATATGCAACGATTATCTGGTCAGAATCTCAATAATCCATCTTCGCATGCATTAAGGCCAATTGTCCTCAATGAGCATGTTCATAGTTTCTTGTTGTAAAACTATTTGCGTTGAAGTTGAATGAAATCTTGAGCATTGCCTGGCTTCATGGTAAACCTACACAAGATTTTAGTAATTTTTATCAGAAAGTATCAGTATTTTTCTATCAGTTGTGATTGTTTTTGATGCTTAAGGTTGTTTGACTGTCAGGATGTTTCAAGATTAAAATCGACAAAAATGGCGCTGTTAAACCACTGAGAAGAAAAATGTGTGCTGAAATGATGTCACTTGTCATAATCACACCTCGCTTAAATCTGAGCGTTTTAACTGTGATCAAGTTTTATCATTTTTAAATTAAAAAAATCCTGGTATTCAGACCACTTCAAACATCAAAAACAATCACAAATAATAGAAAAATAACGATACTTTCTGATAAAATTCACTAAAATTTTGTGTAAGTTCATCTTTATCGCTGGTATTCTATAAAGTGTATAAGATCTTCCATTTATTACCACTTTAGGGCTTTTAAAACTGATCAATTATTCGCTTAATTGGCTGATAACTTTTGCATTAGCAGCTGTAAAATATTACTCCGCAGCATTTGAATACATCCTTGCTTTGTTCGCTAACGGAGGTACATCTAAATTGAATTTTGGGTTTCAAGTGAAAATCTTGTTCCCTTAAAAGTTTTAAAAAGCTGTTTCAATCTTTTCCTAAGATTTCTTTAGATGTCACGCTTTCCCGAAAACATGCTACCGTACTTGGCCATTCCACTGTCCGAAGTCATATCTTCATTTGACTACATGGAGTAATTGACTTATGACATCGATGCTTTCTTAACTCTTTTGCTACCGTAAGCCGATGGATCAGCTTATCAATAGGGCTTCACTTTTCTTTTCATGACAAAGCTTATACATTGGCTAGACCAGTCAAATTTTGTCTCCGATGAAACAACCTTGTTGCCGATCATGCGCCACCAATCAAAAATTCTTATGCTAGGATATTCCGTTTCTAATCATTTTTCAAAACGGGGAAAACCGGATCGCTATCGTCATGGCAATACGATAGCGATCTGACGATAGCGAATGCGGCAATAGTCGCCGCATTCTTTCAAAGCAAAGGTTGTGAAAGAAATTTTGTGAGAGTGGGATTCACTAAACAATTTTATACTTATCTTGTAGAGAATTTTGTTCTGAATAAATTACATTTTACAGTGAAACAACATCTGTGTTTATTCTCAAAATATTGCATAAATACTAGCGGTATATCGATTTTTTGAAAATCCGTTTCAATTAATTTGGTCAGAATAGCAAATTTAGTGCGGTAGCGAAAGAGCTAAGATGTGGTGTAACAGGAATTTTAGAGTAAGTCGAAACATCCTGAGTGTATTACTCTGCACTCTTTTTAATATCTAGTTTCACCTCCATGGTGATGACCTTTCTTTTTTGATGCATTACAATTAGAAGAACTTGCCTTGCGCTCTCGAGCCATATTATAAGGCTAAAATAGAAAGAGGTCAAGAGGTCAAGCAGGCAAGAAAACGAAAAATGGCAAGCGCAGGTAAAATTGCATACCACTGACACTGTGTAACGCACTGATTCCATTTTTCTCCATCACAATTACAATAAACGTATTCATTCCCTGCTCGTCAGATATTGGTTCGCAATTGTTTGTGTCACTTACGTCAGGAGTGATTTAAGATGGAGCTACGGTAAATATTATTTTAGATATTTTCATCAAGCGCGTTTGCAACCTTAAAACAGCGGCGTAAGTCACGATCCTCGTAACTCCAGACCTCTCTGTAAATCGCAAAAAACTTATGATCTGTTGCTCCACTTCTCTAAATGTTTGCTTTGGTTGATAATGTGCATTTAGCAACCAAATCTTTGTTTGATGCGTAGGTCGAGATGGAAACGGCAAGGGATGAAGATCTTGCAGATTATTGGTTGGCTCAAATGCAAAGGCTGCTGGATAGGAAGCCTCAGGCCCAAATAGACAGGGTGAGCTTTATTCAGGAGCTAGCCAGCCCCCCTCGCAGTAGCTTGATGATCTATATTGGACACTAATATTGTTTCATCAATGCTCTTGTAGTGATACTTCGACTGTGAATAGCCAGTAATCCCAGGAAGCTAGACTAGGTTCTGCTGACACACTCTAGAACTATTCACATTTGATTAGGTTTCATGCTACCAAACCTTTTGCTCGTTTAGACAAAAAAATTTTTTGTTGACATATGCTCAGTTTGGTTTCTGTTAAAGCTGAAGTTTTCATCTTGAAGCACTAAACCTTCAGTTTTTTGTGCGATTAGTTGAAATTTCGGCAAAAGACTCATTAGTCTTTTTTTACTTTTACTGATTTTAAATTTTAACTCGTGTTAGGAGAATGAAAAATGGGAATTTTCTGGGTGTGTCTGGATGAGTCGAAAAAAGATTTTGAGTCACTTAAAATTATTTGGGAAACGAAATCAATATTACTATTAGAGATGTTCATATCAGCACCATTAAGCGCGCCATGTTGAAAGAGTTTCATTATTAGGGGTTACCTAAATATGTTCAATGTCGCTGCGTGGATTATATTTCTTATCTAACTGGAAATGAGAGGTTTTGAGATAATTTTAAACTCTCAAGGATACTAATCACTACTGTTTGTTTTTGGCAGAATAATAAACAACTAACGCTTTACTTTTTTATGCATTAGCTTCATCACTAATAATAGTTCTACTTTAGTTACTGATTGTTATATGTAGTGAAAGAGTTATTCAGCACATTGCTTATACTGGAGTTGTCAATGTTATATTGGAGTTGTCATCCCTATATTGGAGTTGTCATTCCTACATTGGAATTGTCATCTCTATATTAAAATTGGTGTGCTTATATTGAAATTTTCATGTGTATATTGGAATCGTCGTGCCTATATATATTGGAGCTATCAGCCTTATGCTGAAGTTGTCATCCTTATGAAGGGATCAGCGTCGTGTGAGCGCTCCTTGTGATATGCATCTGGTAGTGCTCCGCTGTGTTTTACTTTTTTATACTTAAAGTATTTAGTAAACAGTAAGTTCATCAGCATTAAGGGCATTTGACGCTGATCATAACTGTCCATATTGAGTAGCACAACTTTAAAACATAATTTTCGAAAGATCTCTAATTTTTCTTTCCCACTCTTTGACACAAAGCGATACCAACTGAAAGCAGTATATGAAAGAATTGACAAAATACAATTCAGGTAAAAAGTGACGGGTATTTTGGTTCTACACCTCTGTTTCTGGTATCACGAAAGTCTAAACTAAATCTCGTTTATCTTTTGCAAAAAATCAACAAAACATAATTTAATGGCTCCTGAGCCCAGGGCCATTTCTCTTCCATCTGGCTTTCGGTCAGTTCGGTTTGGCTAAAGTCGTTTTATCGATCAGGCTGGGCCGAGTCAGATTAGCCAGCATCTCTAGTGTCAGACCGGCTGGCCAGTGTCTACTATGTCCAAGTTGGTGCCATCTACATCTTTGAGTTCAGAAAGTGGGTGCTGCTGTGAAACAGCTCAGTTTTACCATACTGATGTCATGTGGCAGCGCACCTATCTGCTCACCTGTCTGCTCACTTGTTGCGTCTTTCACTAGTCTTTAACCTCCTTATGCCAAGAGGCAGCATGTCTAATATGAATGGCCAAATCTTTTACGCATTTCATTTGGCAGATGGCATGGGAACTGTTAAATTTAGCATGGCAGCCTTCCATTTTGAGGAGCTACATGGAATCTGGTCGATTTTTGCATCAGAATGTCGATTTGTTGCATGTTTCAAGTTTGGCTTGACTTTACACTTGATAGTCATTGGTCGTCCCCATCCAGTTACTATTATACAAAGAAGCAAATTTATGTATTTGGATTTATCCTCTCATTTTACTTTAAACTATTGGTTAGGGAGCACTAGTAGTTTCGTTCTAATGTGATGCTCCAATAGCTTTAATAATTCATAACAGGCAATTGGTTTTACGATTTATTTGTTGGTTAGTATTCTAAGAAAAGAAAATTTTGTTCAACTTTCCTTTGGATTTTGCCGACTCGAGTTAGAAGTGTTATGTGCCAAAAAACAAAATTACAACTTCCATAAAACCTGATTGAATGCCGCCTTTATTTGACTGCCACCATAGCAGAAAGGTTGAAAAATAGAATGCCATGGCATTTAAATAGAGGTTTTACGGTATTTTGGTTTTTGCTAACAACTACTGCAAGATTGTTAGTAATTAGTTATTAACAATTCTCTACTCTTCTGCACACAGGAATCACAGCTGGAGTTCAGTGTGGTCGACATACTGAGCATGGCAGGGGCAGACGATTACGTACCAAGGTTTGCACAGCATAAAGTATCGATTGAAACGATGAAGTCTCTCACAGATGACGACCTGAGGAGGGTGAGTCGCACATTCTGCTTTTCTCGGCTCCAACGTTATTTCAATCTGATTGGAGGTCTTTTCAGAAAATGTTTTTTCTCGAAAATGTCTTTGCATTTGCTTTCACTTGTTACACAAAATTTGTACCCTATTTATTATAACCAGCAGGTTGTTGCAGGTTTGAACCCGCTTTTAATAATCTTTAGCTCAACCTGCAACCATGGCTGAAGAGTGTGACACGCAGCGAACAAACACTCACGTTATCGTAGTAATATGTAGTATCAGTATTACACCCTCTGATGTTTGTAAAAGCTAAAGCTTTTGTCGTAGAGTTTGATTTTAAAGCTTTTTAAAATCAGTTGAAAATTGTGCAGTCTCTGCTTGCAGTAAGCAAAGCAGACATACTTGATGTTTGAGGGATTGTTCACACACAGCATTTGTATTATTGCTATCGCAGCTCTCACAAGCTATTTGTCGACAGTTGTTATCTGTGAATAGCAGACTTGACTTTCTTAGCAACCAGATACAGGTCGACTTCTCTTAACAACGGGATTACGTTTTGAAGACCACGTCATTAAGTTATTCCGTCGTTAAACAAACCCTTCGGATCTCCTTTGCTTTTCTGTGGGTTGTTCACACTGTACTGTATTTCTTCACCTTTTCTCTTTCTCTACTTTTTGTAGTAATTGTAGTATAGTATACAGCGAAACTCGGATAACTCGCCCTCGGATAGCTCAAACACATGGTTAACTCGAACGGATTTGCTTGGTCCATTCCCACGCAATGATAAATTGCTTTAGATAATTCGAACGTAACTTCGTTAACTCGAACAGTTTTTGCCCAATGGCTACCGAGATGGTTGTGCTTTAGAATATCACTTTATTCCAAGCTATAAAGAGAAACATCAACTTTTAGTAGTTCTTAGGCGTCATTATTACCGCTATCGGCAAAAAAAATTTTGTTAATGACTTTTCTAAAGGTTTGCAAAAATCAAATTTTACTAAACATCCGTTTTGAGATATCCCTTCGAAAGCAAGGAGAAGCGAGGAATGCTTCGGATAAGCTTAAAGAAAATTCGGCAAAATGGTTTTTGTTAAAACGCTCGAAAGAAAATATGTCTTTTTTCTGAGCGTTTCAACCGCGATTAAGTTTTGCCTATTTTAATCTGAAAACGTCCTGGCAGTCACATCACCTAAAACGAACAAACAAATATGAAGTAATAGGAAAATATTTATACTTTCTGATGAAAATTGTTAAAACATTACATGAGAGGCATTTTAACTTGCAACAAGCAATCTATGCATTTGATTTATATTATAGTTTGTATATGTGCATGTATCTACTAATAAATAAATAAATACATGGACTTGTGACAGTGCTCTGGTAACTTGAACGGTCTGATAACTTGAACACTTTCGCTCGGTCCCGTGAAGTTCGAGTTAGCCGAGTTTCACTGTATATACTATTACATATACATGTTATGTAACATATACATGTTACATATATATGTATAATACATAATATATACATATATTATTCTAACAGAATAACAGACAATGAAAAACATGGATTTATTGATATTTGGCTGTCTATTAGGCTACTTTAGTATTAGGCTATGGATGAGTTTAATTGACCAAGAAATCTTTTGGCATATCTTTTTAAATGAGAGGAGTCATCCTTTCTTTTTAAGTAGAAGACAACTCTCATTCTAGGCTTCAATGCGTACTAGCAAGCCTATTCATTAATAATTTGGCTGAAATGTTTTGTAGATGGGGGTTCATGAGATTGGTGTACGGAAGTCGATTCTGAAGAATACGCTCAGCTATTTAGAGAAGGTTGGCGAACTGCCAACTTCTGACTCATCAGGGGTAAGATATATGATCGAGGGCTGTCATGGTGTTTGGTTCGGAGTAGAGTAGAAGATTATTGTCGGTAGTGGATAGTTCCAATGACTTCATGCCTTTTTGGTGGTTTGAGGTCTATTTTATCCTGTAGACCGGCTTTATATGATGTTTTATCGTTATAAGGCCATTTTGGTGAGATTTGACCTACGACTGTGCGATATTTGACAGTTTAATAGTTCTACCAGTTTCATCTATGAAAGTTGCCGATCAAGAATGATGAATCATAACGCTGTCACAATCCCATATTTGCAACGAAAATTGAAAAGCGGTTCAAGTTGAAGTCACGTTAACACTGGCACGCTATATTGGAGTTGCTTCCTCGTTGACATAATCTGTTAGACGTAAAATTAAAAATGGTTATGAACACGGCTTTGTTACAGCCGCTAACACAAAATCAGAGAAATACTGCATATTATGTTTGTCTGTTTTTGACGGCTGTCATTGATGGAGTACAACATAGAGTTAACCAATCATATCTCACAATGTTAATAGCCCCATAATTATAAGCTAATGAAGTTGATGTTGTGATTCGTTGGTTAAAAAAGTTGACCTATTCTGTATAGACCAAGTCTGTGTTGGTTTGGTGGAGTATTTGCAAAAAGACTGCTCCACAAATCATAAACAGACAAGAAACTATTCCTGCTTCCACTCTTTCAGGGGCAACACAACTTCGACAAAGTTTATTTGTGTAAACGCACCTTTATATTTGCACAGTAAAGTTTTGGTTTTTCAAGATCCAACACTGATGCATTCTTTTCATGAGGCTTATAGGTAATCGTGACCTAGTTGTATAGAGCGCCTGACCTGCAAACAAGGGTTGGGCTTCAATTTCCAAAAAAAAACAACTCATGGTAACAGCAATGACATGTAACCTTGAATTACTTGCTGCAACTGGGATGTCTCCAGTTGTCGAGGCTCCTTTGCCACTGGACATGTCCAGCCAAGATTACAGAGCCTAGCTTGTACAACAGAGCTCCTAAAAACACCCGCACAGTCTCTGCTTGCAGTAATCTAAGCAGACATATTTGATCTTCAAGAGATTGTTCACACACAGTATTTGTATTCTTGCTATCGCAACTCTCACAAGTCATTTGTTGACAGTTGTTATCTGTGAATAGCAGACTTTACTTTCCTAGCAACCTGATACAGGTCGTCTTCTCTTAACAGCGAGATTACATTTTGAAGACCTCGTCATTAAGTTATACCGTCGTTTCACAAACGCCTGCGAGCCTCCCTTGTTTTTCTATAGTTTGTACACACTGTACTGTATTTCTTCACCTTTTCTCTTTCTCTAATTTTTATCGGCTTTTCATAATAAATGTAAATCTTTAACAAGTATATCGAGTTTCAACTTTTTCTTTTTCATTTAGCTTCTGTGTGTGCACGAGTATGTCAACAAATGCTAGGCTACCTTAATAGATGTTCCATATTTTTACCTATTCTTCATGTTCCCTTTTTCAGCATTTTTCTTTGCATTTAGCGTTGGTATGTACCGTAGATCTTTTTATATGCTCCAGCTTTAGCAGGAATATTTGCCTAGTACTCGACACTGTACTTGCGTAAAAAATATCATGGCTATCGTACATGTGTAATATTTATACATTTATTATTACATTAATGCTTTTAGGAAATATATTTTCTTTTTATTTTCTTTTGCCTGAATTTACTCAAAAATTCAGTAGATTTTATCAGAAAGTATCAGTATTTTTTGATCATTTGCGATTGTTTTTGATATTTGAAGTGATCTGACTGCCAGGATGTTTTAAGATTAAATTTGAAGAAACTTGATCGTTGTTAAAATGCTCAAATTAGGGGGAAGTTAATTATGATGTTCATAGTTGCAAAGAGACCGTAACAGAGACATGTAGCACTGCAACTTGAACCCAAAAGCCGATATCAATTATCAGAATGATAACAACTAGTGACGTCATTTTGTATGTATTCTTTTTCTGAGCGTTTTAATTGAGATCAAGTTTTGTGAATTCTAATATTGAAAGCATCCTGACAGTCAGATCACCTCAAACATCAAAAACAATCGCAAATGATAGAAAAATACTGATACTTTCTGATGAAGTTTACTAAAATTTTGTGCAAATTCATCTTTAAGCATATTTTTGACAATGTTAACATGGTGCCATAACTCCGAGTCGTCGTCGTTAAGAGAGCCTGTCGTTATATAAGGACCATCTGTAATACATGTTGTTATAGTTTCCATTCAAACAGATCAGATTGAAACAACTTACGCTGAGGAAGAAAAATAATAACCATTTGAAACCTCTTAATTGTTAAAACTAAAATATATCTGTTCTATCATGAGTATTTATGAACTCCAGAGTTAACCCTCGGTCCTACCAAGTGTTGAGTAGACTTCCGGCAGTTTTGTGTTCTCAGTAAGATATAAAAGTGCGAAAGCAAGTGCTTTTGCAATTGTAAACTACATTGGAATCATTTTTAATTCACACACCGGCATATGTACGATGATTTACACATCCTTCTCAACTAAGTCAAATCGAAATGTTGCGCATTCAGAAGAGAAACTTGAGCTGTCAATTTGAACTCCTGTGTAGTCTAATTAGGATTTTCAATTCGGTTTTAAAATCTGCTGAATTGAATCAAATAGCTGTCAATTCTACATGTTTTAACTCATTGCATACCGCAAGCAGCGTAGTGCGGTTTGGCCCAGCGATTGCGTATGGCCAAGAGTGGCTTGATGCAACTTGTGCAGACGTCGTACAAAGTGTTTCTGATTAGTGGGTGGTTATTTAATTAGCCTATCGAGGTGATACTTAAACGAAAGGAACCAATCATCTGCAGGTGTTGAGCCAATAAAAATCATACTTACAGTAAATCCTAGGCTTAGTCTCGCCTTGTAAAAAAAATTCTTTTTCATAGACCTTGTGGATCAAAGTTATGGCAACCTACAAGCGCGGTTATCAAATATTAGGTTTTATGAAGTATTTATTTGTGTCGATAAAAAAAAAAGAATTTGGTAATGGAAGAATTTGAAATCAGCTAAATAGCGAAGTGCAATATTTTGCTTTATGTGCATTGACATCCCTACTGTAACATGGAAACTAGCGTAATATTCTGGGTATAGGCATGGCAGTGTATAATTGTAATTATATTTAGTTTATATTATAATGGTATAAAAAGACTTAACAATATGACTGTTTGACTGTGACTGGACAGCCAAGGACACTTCCGGCACTCTGTTGCCATTCATGTCATAAAATATGTCTAGAGAAGTTGTCTTTTATTTGGACAAGTGCTACCAAGCATTTGTCACTGACTCATAAATGGGAGCCTCTTTATTACAGAAAGTACCAGAAGCTGCCAGCAGCCTTCCCTCTGCACCCTCTACCAACGACTTGGGGGCTCGATCTAGTTCAGCCAGTGCTCCTTTGGAGGTCCTCGCTCACGTTACCACTGAGTGTGTCATTTGTCTGGATCGGCAGGTATGGCGAGCAAGGAGTTGTGGGCTCACGCTTTTGCTTCCTGAATAGCTTAGCAACAAAGTGCATATACAGTAGACACTCCTATAACGTTTACCTCATATAATGTAAATTCCAGGTAACGTCAAAAAATTATGCAGTTTTTGGCTTCTTACTATGTAAAAAATTCCATATATTGTAAAGTGTCAAGTAGGGGCAACTTCTCAAATTCGATTTGAATGGTAACATATGTCGCCGCACTTGTGATAAAAATTGGTGTGCGTATAGTGTTACATTTATTATACATGTATATACATTTTTCATGACATTATAGTTTGTCCTGATAAATCGTCAGATGCGTCGACAAAACAGAGGATAGGTAGCTACGCAATTGTTAATGAATGCCCAAAGGCGATTGATTGGTGCAGGTGTTATATTGTTGGTGTACTAATTTGAATGTCACGAGTTGGAAGTATCGCCGAAAGTTATCTTTTATTCTGACCTTGACCCATGCATAAATATAGATGACAAATAGGTACACACCACTCTTTTTATAGTTTTTTAGTAAAATATACTTTTGTTTTGTTTTATGGTAAACGTATAAAATATTTGTTACTAGTTATTAGTTTTACTTTGCAGAATAGACTTTGCTGTTTAGAAAAAAATGAACAAATCGTTGAATATGGACGTCAAATTTGTACGCTCCCCATCAACCTATTGTAAAATTACCGCAATCATTGTCTATAAAACCAGTGAAATCGATCAAAAAAAGGAGACAAGTTTTCGATATAAACTAATAATATTACAGTTACGATGCAGCCAACAAATTAAAAAATTGAGTCTGTATTTTTTTTTTGGTCTGCCAAAGGGTGAGTTTGGAAAAATCTTTGGAATGGATTAGACAATTTGACCGTTCTTAGAACGTAAAATCCCTATAATATACAAATTCTTGCAACGGATTATTTTCGTTTTAGTAGCGCCTGCTGTGTATGGCTGTCTACTTGTGTGTTTGAAAAAGAAATTGTGCCATCATTGTTTATAAAATACTAGCCCGAGTTCCTGACTGCTATAGCCGATCACGATCCATTTGAGTAATGATCTTTTGCAAGCAGTATGTGCTGAACATTTCAATAGTACGTTTTAGTGAAACTAGCTGAAGAATAGATCTTCATCGACAAACTCTGCCCACACATTGGGAGAATATTGTATTTTCTAAAGTCTACAAGCTCTTTAAATCAGTTTTATTATTGGAAATAATTGACGAAAATGCAAATGAGAGTATACATTTATCTGCCTCAGCATTAACTTTTCTTTATTTAGCAGAATAACTGAGAAATTCAACTATCAGTTTGTGCAAGATTGTACCAAATCCAAAGTTGGAATGCTGCCAATTCATGGGCCAGCTGCTGTAAACAATATTATTTCAACTATTTCTAGAGGTCGTCAAAATACGGGTCAAGGTCGTAGTTGCTTTTTGAGCATCGACTAATAACGGGTGTCCATTTTTGTTCTTAGTGACTCAGTTTTAAATTATCTTAATGTTGGTCATACAGTGACAGGCTCTGTTTAAAACATGGTCTTAACAGATTGTTTCCTTTAAAAATGGATCACTTTGTCAAGTCGGATATCGGGTGAGTTTGCTTTTTAACACTCTATGAAAACAAATCACCATTGCGACGAAAAAAATTAAATGGAGTAAATCATAATCATATCATAATATAATAATAATAATATAAATGAAATGACTAATAAGAAAAAGAGGTTAAATAACTACTAAAATTGGTAGAAGTTAATTGACGATAGAATAATCCATTTGTCCAATCTAGTCTATACTATTATTAATAAGAGACATGTCTGTCTGTTTGTCCATCTGCCCGAAGCCATGGTTACAAGTTAAGATAAAAAATAGCTTTGCGCAAGATTTGAACTCACAACACGCAACATAATAGGTCAATACACCACCAACCGCGCCAATCAACCATGAAGTTGTATTTTAAAGTAACTGTTTGTCTAGTTACTACACCTAAAGGTTTCTTACAGCATGCTGCATTGCTAGGTTACTAGTACTCATAACTGGTAAAATTGTCATTTCTGATTGGTTTACTATGATTTACTCACGTTCTGTTTAATTTGACTAGCCTCCAAAGCAATCCTACCGATCGCTTGAACATTTCGCCTTTTGCATAGTTTGGCAGACATAATTTTTTGCAGGTCAACTCATTTTTAGTCAAAACCATAGAGCTATTTCCATTGAGCAAAGTCTTGGACGAACTATCTTGTAGTCTTGCAAACAATTAAACCCTGTTTAATGTTTTTCTATTATTATGGGTTTTTATATTTTTTGCAGACGGGCATCGTGTTTCTGCCATGTGGTCATGTGTGCTGCTGTCTGGACTGCTGTCAGTCTCTCTTCAACTGTCCTATGTGCCGCTCGGAGATTTCGCAGAAGATCATTCTCGAAACCTAGTTTCGTGTCTGGAGTTTAAGTCAAACAAGTTCACATGCTGGGATTTTATATTTATCAAAATTGTATTTTTATTTTATTTTTATTCAATTTAAAATATTTTTGTGCATTGAAGTGGCTACGTTAAGCCACGGTTCCTATATATCCCTGTGCTCACTGTATGTTTACATGCCAAAAAATAGTCACTTTTATTTGGAATTATATCTGACCTTCAGGTAAACTTGACATGTTTTTTTGCCACCACTGTCTTGTGAAATATTTTAAGATTAGTTCTTATGCAGTTCTGAAGGTGTTGTTTCTACACGCGTCTGCCATGATGCTAGCAGGTGGGAGCAGGTATTGTTTGTGATTCTCTGATCAAATTTTCCGCAGCAGGTATTAGCTACTGCTTTTAATTGTGATTATGTTATCTTATGGGTAATAATATAATATTATTTATGTAATGAATAGCTTGTATTAAACGTTATTTCCAACTTAATGGTTATCATCAAAAATGAATTATTATTACAATGTCAAGGTTACTAAACTGTCATTTAGAGAGTTCATTGTAGGCATTGACATCTTCAACATGCGCACCAAAACTCAGGTGAAGGCGCTAATGTTTTTTTATAGCTTAATTCTATTTCTCGTGTCTCCTTGGCTGACTATGCTAGCAATGATTGTATGTATGCTTTGAGCAACTCAGTTCTTAATTCAATTTTTACAAATAGAAGTTAGAAGCTACAAGTTTTACAATTTTAATGTTTACCTGTAACAATCTTACTATAATAGTTAAGATCAATGACTAATCGACAACAAGCGGGTGTTTTATCGAAAAATGGAGAATTAATAATTGTCTAAAACACATTCACATACATGCCCAGCTTTTCTGCGACCAAAACAATCACCGCGTTTCCATGCTTCGAACGGGGTTGGAGTTATCTGCTGCTGAATTTGCACCTTATCGTTTCAATTATTCATAGTCGTACTATATAGGCTTTCCAAGATTTGTGATGTATCTGTGAAAACAAGACTTGTTAAACTAAACTCGCTTTTGGGTCATGGTAACACGGAAATATCAATTGTGCTTTCTTGCTTCAAATGGGTTCGGAGTTGCTCTCATTCTGAATTGTACAAACGGTAATATCCTAACACATTCGGCATCATTTTGCTTTGTTAAATATTGTAGGAAAGCATTCACTGTAAGCATAGTATTCAACATCATAAAAACGCTTGCTACTAGTACTGCACGATATCTTTGCATGCACATTTGATTACGTGGTCTCTAAATAATGTATATCGAAATATATCGAACATTGGAGTTGTCTTCTTTCGATATACCGTATATTGTTAGGTTTTAACATGAACGATATGAAAAGATATCAGTTGAAAAACAGGAGTTGTCCCCTCTTTAGAATAAAGAGAATGGACAACTACAGTTTTGCAAAACAAAATAAGCCGATATTTCGACCAAATATCGGCTTCGATATTCATATCAATTTAAAAACTGACCCAATATAAAATCATCCACAGAAATATATCGTCACATCGAATTATACCACTTTATCATGCAGCACTACTTGCTACTGATAGATCCGAATCAATAATACTCGGCCAAGCTCTCTCCAGTGTAGGTAAAAAGTTTCAGCGATCTACTCGTGCCAGCCTCTTCTTGGACTTATTTGTGCTAGGTTTAAAAACTCCTTACTAGAAGCGACTGTCGTTCATATACCTTGTATTATACAGTGATAAATTGTGTAAGACATCTGGTAGAATAGACCTCAGCAAGAAAGAGCACAAACAAAGTTGTGGTTAGGCATAATGGCATAGTTGGCACAACTAGTTGACTAGGTATGCATTGAAGAGTGAGTGGTTGAGGTTGAACATCTGTGCACAAAAGCTGCAGGTGTAATCTACACTTCAAGTTCTTTATTTTTCTTTGCATTTGTAAGAAAATGAATCGGTGTTTATATCGCCCCAACCAGAACTTGAGCACAGCCACTGGAACTAACTTAATTATCATTGCAGGAATAAAGAATGAAAAACGTTATTCAGGTACAAATTAAAGGTGATCATTTCAAAGACAAGATACAATTATACCCTGTTTAATACTGTCTCAGTTATTTTTTGTACAAATACATGACTGAAGGGCCGATGTATTGAGATGAGTGTGTAATAAATAGGACACAAGAGAGAAATCTATTGATGATAATTACATGCATTTAAATAGACCTGGAATCGTTCCCTCACTACTACATAAGTATTCACTGTCATTTTAGATCTATACTGGATAGTTTTATTACCATGCTTGAAACCAAAAGAGTTAAAGTAGATTTTGTGTTAAAGATTATTTTAGGTTTGAAATTCAGTGTATTAATTTAATTGATTCAAAATGACAAATTGCAGCGGTATTTAGTGTGAATTAGTATCACTAATATAACATAAAAACTAGCATAATATTCTGGGTTTAGTAAAGGCAGGTTTTATTTTATTATGGTATAAAGTATACTATATTCTACAACTTTGATCTTGTCATCTTGCTTGAGGTCGTTGCAGTGAATAAAAAATATAGTCGATAATTAAAGTGCTTCACAAAAGTTTACTTTATATGGGACTCACACTTTTTTTTGTGTGTGAAATGCCGGGTATTCATATAGTATACATGTTAGTATAATCTGTAGTTATCTGTAGTTATAAAACTCTGATCATTTTATAATCTTGTTTGAAACTTTTACACTGAAGAAATACCGGGCGGCCAGTAATGCGCTTCATAAAGACTCCTTTATGCGAGTCTCAAACTCCTTGCACTCAGTTTCAAAGACCAACACGCTACCACATGCACCATTCACCCGCTTTACAAAGGGGAACATAATCATAGAGTGATGTTTCGTGATGTTCCGTGATGTTCCGTAGTGTTCCGTGATGTTTGGTGATGTTCCGTGGTCTTCCGTGATGTTCGGTGAAATTCGGTGATGTTCCGTGATATTCCGGAATGTTCCGTGGTGTTCAGTCATGTTCCGTGATGTTCCGGGATGATAAAAAATTCTCACGTGAAGAAAAAATTGTAAAAAAAGACACTACAGTTTATTTATTGTGTAAAAACAGGTACACTCTAAGCAATGCCAGGCTCAATTGGAAACCGTAGAACTTTAGTTTTCTGTACAAATGTGATCAATCGAATTAGAAATTCAAGAATCTATTTTTTTACGTATTAAGACAATAATTGTTCTCAATGAAGGTGTTCATAGTTTCTTGTCATGAAATTGTTTGCGCTGAATTGGAAAGAGCCCCCAGCATCATCAAGCTTGATGTTAGTACTCACTAAAGTTGTTACGTTAACATTTAAATAAATTTTGTTATTATTGTAACATAACTAAATTTATTTTAGAAATTTTTATTTGACAAAAATGCTCATCTAGATATGAACTTTTGCCCAAGTAGTCCTCAGGCCTTGCTAGTGTTGGCCCTGAATTCATCTAGTGTAATACTGTATGCCTTACAGACATTTTACCATTCATCCAATAAGCTACATGTAGTTTCAACTATTCTATTCAACATAAATCATTGTAATTTTTATTCATTTTCATCATTTTCCTGTTCTTTTATGCATTGCTATTATATTTAAAAGTTTACCAATCTGGAAAGATATAAAAAAATTTGTTAGCAAGTTTTGCAGTTAAAATGGCTCACAGACTTTGAAAGGAATAAAGGTAGCAAAATTGATCAAGTAAAACATGTTTGTTCCCTTTTAAAACTTTCTTTCGTTAAGATGATATTAGCAGTAGCTTTTTAGGAGTTATTTGCTCATGCTCGTCACTTCACTGTGATAGCATCTGAGAAGAGAGATATCCCAGAAAAAAACCAATGAACCCCACAGCAACGTTAAAACCAATAGCAGCCCAAACAGGGTTGGTCTCGAGAACCCGTCTTGCTGCTATATCATCTTCCCTGGTCTTGTTCATTAGCTGCTCCTGAAAACATACAGTTATGTTTCAAAACAGTTTTTAAATGAATAACGGGAAAAATACTGTGCTCACCATTTATAATTTGGTAAATGGTAAATTTATAATTTACCATTTATTGGTGTTATTATTAATAAAATTATTAAATTATAAATTATTAAAATCATTATACCAATTTGTGTTTACCATTTATAAATAGTAAACACAGTATTAGGTTTCATCTACCTGGATATTGTTCAAGCTACCTAATTGATGAGGAGACTATGCAAGCGCCTAAACACCAATCTATATACATGTATATAAATCTCAAAGTTTGTGTGTGATTCGGTTTGTCCAGCTATAGATATTAAAATCTTGGAAAGAAAAATCCACATTGCAAAAGATTTGATATCGGAACCTTTCATTCCCCAGAAGATATGCTAAACCATTAAGCTATGCAAAGTTGATGGATTAATTGGTCGATATGAGTCGATATCTGAGTGAAAATATGCATAGCGCAGTGTAGTGTACAGGCAAGTCATTGAAGCTTGCTCTCACGGCTCTTATTAGTAAGTTACTACATAACTCAAATTAACCATTAGCTGTGTGCCAGGCTGATGGCAAGTGGCAGGCAACTACATTACCTGCCACTTTTTATAAGCTGGTTTTTAATACCCGTGCAATGCCAGGTGTTCCGTTAATCACTACAATAATCTGTTTTAAGCCATGAGTCAATGCAAAAAATGCATTGAATGACATTTGTACTTTTCTTCACTATAGTAAGATTTATGCCTGTCCATTCAAAGCCACAATACAAGTTGGGACAAAAGCGTTGCACCATATAGAATTAGAACTCTCAACTTTCAGTGCGCCCAAATTGACAGTCTAACAACTGTGCTGATCATCCGCTTTTTGGTATTCCAGGTTAATTGTACAGACTTATTACATCAGACAATTTCTAATGGCTAATAAACTGCCAGAGTCTTGATTGTAATCAGTGCCGTGCACCCTTCTAACCAACTTTTCAGTTAGAAAAAGGATTACATCATGTAGGGTTTGAACTGGTGAGATTCAGCTTACTGTTACTCTCTGTGGTTTATCAGCAAACCTGATGATTTTTCACAGCACTCAAGACTGCCAAAGTATAATTAGTAATTATGTCATGCATTTCCTCTGACCGTGCCAGACCAAGGTGCGAGCTAATTCTAAAGTTACAGACACACTTGGCGATATGTAGAGTGATATCGCGCTGCTGCGTGGCACTAATCTGAGCCAGAACTTGCTCAGCAAGCTCATACAAAGTGATAACCCTAGACATTCTCTAGCACAACTTGGTCGCTTGTGAGATGCATTTCGATTGGTTGATTTTACTCAGAATGCAGTTCTATGGCAGGTATTTTTTCTTATCGATGTTCACCAGCTGAACGTATAGCAGCAGCATTTTGCTCTTTTGTTACAATTGAAACATCATCAACATAAAAACTGAATTGTTCACAAATTTAATAGAAGCAATCTCAGTCCTGTACGACATAACACACCAAAATTCCAAAAAACCTAGTTGACAACCAACGTTTGGAGTCGATTGTTGTGCAGGTTGGCCATCTTGAGAATGATAAATATTTAATATATCAATCATGAAAAACTATTATAAATAAATTATTTATATTAAAGTTGTGAAATACCTCTGTTAGAATACAGAAATCGTTTTTTATGTCTTTTTGTAGTGTACAATTCGTGAAAGTGAGATAGGCCTAATAACAAAAGCGGAAGTTGTTTACATCGTTGCCTAGATGGCACCACATTAATTTACCTAAATTTATTAATAACTCCGAAGAAACTAATGATACAGAATTTTATTGGCAGTTTGTGAGTCATCGTCGTTACAAACTACAAAGCTACAAAGCTACATCATCGTTTGCTGATTAATTGCTCAAGTTTGTTTAGACACACGCCAGCGATATCTCTATGCCCCTCATAATTCTCGCGATAAAATCGCCGAGTGTGTCTGAGCCTTAGGACTTTTTACATTCCTCTTGTTTATTTGGCTAATTATTTTAGCAGAACACACATCTTTTTTTTCAAAAAAGTAAATGTTAAAATGAACTTACACAAATTTTAGTAGATTTTATCAAGAAAGATCGTTATTTTTTATCATTTGCGGTTGTTTTGATGTTTGAGCTAATCTGACCACCAAAATGTTTCAAGATTAAAATCAACAAAGCTTCATCGCGATTAAATTGCTAAAAAGAAAAATGTGTTACTATATATAATGTATACTATGTATGTTATCAGATATGTTTAATGTAGTATAAAATGTTTAATATAGTTTTATAGTAAACAACCAAAGTCTAAAAAAATATGCAAAATATGCTTGACAGTTTACCGGTTTGTGAACATATTTTAGATTTAGCAAAACTTACTACTAAAATATAAAAAAGTTTTGTTAAATACTTTTTATTATATAGAAATCTCCCTGCACACTCGTCTTTGAAAAAATAGCAATTGATATAAATGGCAACTGTTGAAAGTTTACACATAAACATGATTAGCTTCCAGATCTTTTTGTGTATAAAAATTGTCAAGTTTTGAAACAAACTAGCTTTAAAAAATACACGGTACTTCATTCATTCCACAATCTAAACGGCTTACGCTAACTCCTTTATAAAATTATCTATTAAAATGTATTATGTAAAACCCAAATTAAAAAAACAACTTGGAATTAGACAAATTTATAATGTGTATATGTATTTTCTAAATATGTATTTAATACATATTTAAATTGACAATCTTTTGTTAAAGTACTTGTTCCGTGTCAAGTTATTCTAGCAACAAGTAAACACAACTGTTGCTTGGAAGAAATATGCAATCGGAGGCTGTGATAGTGATGAACAGAGCAACTTCCTGGACATTTGACTAAAATGCATGTATAACGTTTTGTTGGCATTAATGATCATCAAAAAAGTGACGTTTTTTATACATGCAAAAAAACAATAAAAATAAAAAACTGATGAAGTTAATATTAAGTTCGATAACATATTTGACTATTTTGTAATATTTTTAAATTACTTCCACATTGTACCAAATTGTAGAAATCTTTTAACAAAACCCCAATTTTTTAAATTAGTACAATCATTGAAATATTTTAAACGACTTCAGTAGTCAGGCCACTTGAAGTCTGAAGCTACGTCTTTTGTGTTATAAAGTAGCGTCTACAAGTAGAGTTGCTCATAAATGAAGCTTGTGAAATGCGTTGCCTAACCCATCCTCCTGTTCTCTGTATGAAAGCTTCTACTGTTGACTCATTAAAGTAGCCCACGGTCCACTCAATGTACTTCTCTATACGATCCCAAACGACCCCGTCAAGGTGTGACTGTATGGATATAGCACTAACCGCGACTACGGCCTGCGAAGGAATATGATCGCATTAACTTGATTTAATAAAAGTGCTGATCAACACTGAGAATTTAAGTTGTGGCTATAACTTTGATATCTTAAAAGTGCTCAACATTAAATATTAATTATAAAACTTTTATGGTGACTTTTTTTCAATTATTTTTTAAAAATACTAGATTTTTATATTGTAAAATCATTGGGCAAGGAAACTTAACTAATTGAAAATCATTTTTCTATGCGAAAACTGTTATTATTACTTGTGCAATGTCAGGCATTCAGTAGTACATAGTATACATCGGCTATGCACAATAGCCATTGCATTGAATAAAAAATATAGTCGATAATTATAGTGCTTCACAAAAGTTAATTTTATAAGGGATTCAAGTTTTTTATTATGTGTGAAATTTTGGGTATTCACCTAGTATAGTTCTAAAACTCAGATAATTCTATAATCTTGTATGAAACTTTCACATTGAAAAAATAACGGGTGGTAATTAATGCTCTTCATGTGTATTATATACTGGAGACTACAGTTTATACATAGTTTACAGTACAAGTAGATATATGTTATACTAAGACGTCTGAATGGAACCCCTGTCAAATAAGCACAAAAAGGAATATAGACAACCCTTGAAAAATTCCAGCAGTGCCCCTAAGTTCAGGCGGAAAAAAGAACATTAAAAATGACAGGAACTCTATAGAAGGAAATTGAACCGACAGAAGAAATTAATAATAGAAAGGACTGACATAATGAAATAGGTACTTGTCACTCTCCTGCTAACCAAGCAAATGAGATGGCAAAAGTGATCAAATCATGATGACGCAGATGATGAAAAGGAAGGTTTTAAAAAAAAGACACTGTTACTGTTAGATCATAAGTTGCCTGTGATTTGCATTTTGGTCTTTTTATAATGTAGGGTTTCTACCAGGTGGTTTATTGTATATATATTGTCAAATATAATGTAAGGCGACTGCCTAGCTTGGCTGCTGGAATAGAGGGAGGAGGTATGGAGGAAAGAGAGAAATAGAGGGAGAGGGAGATAGAAAAAAAGCAACGGAGGGAAAGAAAGAGAAAGGGAAAGAGAGAGAGAGAGATAGAGATAGAGAGAGAGAGAAAGAGGGAGATAGGGAAAAAGGGAGAGAGATGGAGAGAGGAACAGAGGGAGAGAAGGAACGAGGAACAGAGGGAGGAGAAAGGGAAAGAGGGAGAGAAGAAAAAAGGAAAAGAGTGAAAAAGGGTGAGAGGAAGAGAGAGAGAGAGAAGTAAAGAGGGAAAAAGAGAGGGAGAGAAAGAAAGAGAGGGAGACAAAGATAAGAGGGAGAGAAGGAAGAGGGAGAGAGGAAGGAAGGGAGAGAGGAGAGAGGGAGGAAAGGAGAGAAGGAGGGAGAGAGAGGGAAAGAGAAAGAAGGGGAGTGATGGAGAAAGAGAGGGAAAGAGAGGGAAGAAGAGAAGGAAAGGAGAGAGAGAGAGAGGGAAAAAGAGAAGG
Source organism: Watersipora subatra (assembly GCF_963576615.1). Lineage (NCBI taxonomy): Eukaryota > Metazoa > Bryozoa > Gymnolaemata > Cheilostomatida > Watersiporidae > Watersipora > Watersipora subatra. The sequence goes on from NC_088713.1 coordinate 47,063,046, forward strand.
AAAGGAGGGAGGGAGAGATAGAAAGAGGGAGAGAGAACAAAGAAGAGAAGGAAAGGAGAGAAGGAGAGGGAAGAAGAGAAGGAAAGGAGAGAGAGAAAGAGAGAGAGAGAGAGAGAGAGAGAGGGAGAGAGATAGAAAGAGGGAGAGAAAGAGAGAGAGGGAAGAAGAGAAGGAAAGGAGTGAGTGGGAGAGAGAGAGAGAGAGGGAAGAAGAGAGGGAAAGGAGTGAGTGAGAGGGAGAGAGGGAAGAAGAGAAGGAAAGGAGAGAGAGAATGCATCACATTAGATGAAATAATTACAGAACAGGCTTCTGCTAACCTTCAAGCAAAACAAACAATGTGAGACCAAAATTTTAAAAATGTTGAACAAGTTCTATTCTAGTGAGATTTCATTTTTAGTCGCTACCGTAGTAAACTATGTAAAGTAATATCCAAACTTTAATAGATACTCTAGATATTTACTTTAATGAAACTGGTCATTGCTGTTTAAAAAATTTAGACCATTTAACAAAATATAAAATAAACTGCAAAAAATAAATAATAGTAAAGTAAAATTATGTGTAATGAAAGATAACGCTTGTTTAATAAAACTTGGTAATGCGAAATAAGTTAATGGAAATTGTTTCCATTATTTGCATCAATAGAAAAACCTTTTTTAACTAAATGGTAACATTAGTTAGCAATATTCTTGAAATTTTCTTTTGATTTTTTAATATATTTAAGATGATTTTTGTCAGCATCAAGAGCAAATAAAAGACGTACCTACTAATTAGTCTGTCTTACTATAAAATCAGCAATATTCTTGAAAAAAATAGGCGGTTATATCAACAACTTAAAATGATGAACATATTGCCCAGATAAATTAAAATTTCCTTTTGACTATGCAAAGCTAACTTTCGTTTTATTCTGTAAAGTAAAAGCAGTTTTATAAAAATATGTATTTTTTCAAAAGAATTAAGTTTAAAGGAAGAAGGATATTAACAAGTAGGCAGTTATATGGACAATTTGAATTGTTGAGCAAATTGTTTACAGGGACCAAGTTATAACTCAGCCTATGTATCACTAGATTTAAACTTAATCTGTAAAATACATGCAGTTCTGTCAAATTATACAACTTTAAAAACAGTTACACCAAAAAATGATAACTTAGCAGTATATTTTGAATAAATTCTTCCTTTAAGGTACATTCTGTTTTTTAATACACATAATTTACTTTACTTTTTTTTATTTTTGTTTTTTTTCTTATGATCTAATTTGTTCTTAATGGTATTAACATGTGGTAATAAAAGTAATATCTACCTACTATGTAAGTCTATCTATTTTTCTATCTATTTATTCATCTATCTATTTATCTATCTATCCTTCCGTCTATCTATCTATCTATCTATCTATTTATCTATCTATCTATCTATCTATCTATCTATCTGTCTGTCTGTATGTCTGTCTGTCTATCTATCCTTCTATCTATCGGTCTATCTATCTAATTATCTATCTAACCATCTATATATCTATCTGACTAACTAACTATCTATCTAACCATCTATCCATCTATTTATCCATCTATCTATTTAAATATCTATCTATCTATATATCTATCTATCTAACTAACTATCTATCTAACCATCTATCTATCCATCTATCTATCTATCTATTCATCCATCTATCTATCTAAATATTTATCTATCTAAATATCTATCTATCTAAATATCTATCTATCCATCTATCTATCCATCTATCTATCTATCTATCTATCTATCTATCTATCTATCTATCTAAATATCTATCTATCTATATGTTACACTACATGTTGTAAATAGTGACAGAACATGAAACTTCCTATTGCTAAGGTTACTGTTACAAATAGATGATAGTCTATCTACTTTCTATGGCTGACAACGTCAAAGTGAAACAAACTATGCAGCTGCTACTATAAAAAGTGCTAGACCAGCCTAAGGAATAGCTGATGTTTAGTGGTTAAGGCCCTAGATTTTGTATCAATAAGTCAGTAGTTTGAGCCAACTAGCAACCATGGGTGGTGCTAAGAAGGGCATCCGACCACAGTCACTTTTGCGCCAAGTCGGGTCATCGGCGACCAAACTTGGCACCACCAAACTTGACACGAGCCGACCAAACTGGCTCCCCATATGCGCTCCAGCGCAGATAACCCTGCAAAACTCAAAACGAAACTTGACAAAGGAAGGAGGAGCTTTTCTCTGAGCCAACAGACAGCTAGTTAGAGATGGTTCTCAATATAATAAAACCCACCAGAGGGCGGTGGCAAACCACTGGTGAAATCTGCCAAAAAAGTCATGGTCCCAGCAAGTAGGAGAGCCATGAGACTAAGAAAGAGAAGCCAGCTTATCTAGCTGGTCTGCCTCTATTATCCTATTAAAGAGGCTGTATAACAGTGTCTCATCCCACGACCAAACACGAGTGAAGCGATTGGTTGCGAGATTTATGATAAATGCATAATGTGCACACAACTCCGGAAAAATTATCCGCTGACGGCGTGACAAAACCATTGTACCGAAATTTCTTCAACAAATTTAACCATTTTTCTGTAGAGTCATTTAAGTATAATAATGATACAAAACATATATAAACCTATTTAAATATGTTACCAAGCCTTTGAAAGGTTACCCCAATATCCTAAAACTAACCCATCTGATCGGATAATACATAAGTAGACAGATTAAGTCGGCCTAAAGTTGAAATAGAAACTTGAAAAGACTTTTTTAATCAAAATTAAGACCGGCCAACGAAACTCCAATAAGGCCGTACGACAAATAGTATAACCATTAAGTTGTCCAAATTTCACTAAAAAAGCGTGCACATTTCACCAGTCTATATCATTGTCTAATTGTCGAAGGTTTCTGTAATTAACGTAGACTGAGGCATAGACAGATTTATAAGTACGAAAATGTGGTACACAGTTTCTCAGCCTACGGTTTTTGTCCAATTACCAAAGGTTTTTTAAATTATCTAGAACTTTAGCCAGTTTTCTTTACATCTTGTCTACAAGCTAGGGCCAAACTACAAGACCTCTTTGTGACAAGAATATTTCTTTATTTCACTCTAGTTTGCAGAAAACTTTCAAACGCGTGAATGCTAATGCTTGCTTCCTGTTACATTTTGCTGTGAAAACCATTCTACATTCAACACGACCAACTTTCAAACTGTATACATATTACAAGGCAGCTTTCCATTTTACTTCTAATATTGCATTTCAGAAATAAAATAAACATATTTCTTTATTGCTGTTGTTAGTTAAATCAATGATATATAGCCCCCAAGGATAGCCGACGGCTATTGTGTGGGCGGAGTTTAATGATTGAGCCCTATTGGAATGAACCCTAACATGGCACCCGAACAAACAAATATGCTGAATAAAGCCCCTTGTAAATTTACAAATATTATGAACTATAGTGGTTATTTTACTGATCTGTTGAATTCATTTTGTTGTCAAATAAATATAGTATCCCAATATTGTCACCGTTATGATCGGCCCGTTGCCATTCACAAGCATTCGTGATATTAATAGTCGCAATTGTAAAATAGCCCAAATTCGGTTTTATATTTAGATTTTGAGTATGAGCACTACACTGCACAGTTTTGCCTGCTGTGCCCATCTTATTGGCCAGGTAAAACAATGTGACAACGATGAAAGACTTTGCCATTTTATATTAGGGGTTGCAAAATATTAATAAAAATCTAGGAAAAAAAGGCGGTTGTTCGGGTAATCTTTGGTAAATTATATTCACCTTTAAGCTATATACGACTTATACCAATTTCACAATTAGTAAAAGTAGGTTATTTGAAATGTTTTACTTTGCATGGATCTATTATGTTGGTTAGGTATTATCCCTACGTTTTAGAAATTCAAGGTTTGCTATTGTGAACCGCGGTCTACTGACTGAATGAGCTAATGAAACGATAACAGCGAGTTGTGTTTTCCAAAACCTAACAAGGCAACGCGACCGCCCCGCGAGAATTGTGTTAGCTCCGAAACCCAGGCAAGCACAATCCTAACAGAGAACGATCATTAAACCCCACTTATTTGATAGCCGTCACCTATTCTTGGGGGGCTGTATAACATTGGTTAAATTACTTACAGTAGGTTAGGTCTACAGCTTGAATTAGTATTTATTTTATTGTTGTAAAACATAAGTTTGAGATAGTAGTATATTGGGTCTGATTTTTATACAAACATTTGTTTTGCATAATTGAGCTTTTGAATTTCATTTCAAAACAACTTGAAAACTACCATGGGCATACAACCTCCCAGAACACCAAGCTGTTGCAGTGGACGTCCACATGTCTCCCAATTAATACGGAGAAGGAGAAATAGAAGGTCTTCACAGCAACCCCCAACATCAAATGCTAATGTTCAACAACACACTACTCAAAATAATAAAAACAACTCATATGATTCAGAGAATTCTTTAGTAGATGTTGTAGGCAATGTAAATGACATGAACTTGGCAGCCCCTTTGTTTCCAGATGATGATCATGATTTTATGGACATCATTGACCATGAAAATATTGCACCAAATATTGCACAAAACAATATTGCTTCTTCCAATGCTGCCCCTCCATCACATACCTCATTTTCAATCTTTAGATTATCCTGATTTTCAAGAACTGCGTAACAACTTTCTAGGCAGAGTTGACAACAACATATCACAGCTCACATGTACTGGATGTAATGAGAAACACTTTATTACATACAATGTTCAAATACAACTATGTCATATGTGCCAACAAGTTAGACCTGACGCTGTTAATAAGTTCAGTGCAGCCAACAATATTGACCCAGGTCTATCTGTTGAATTGGTATCTTCTCTTAGACTTATAGAACAATTACTCATTGCTCAGGTTAATCCTACAATGTCTATATTCCGTCTTCCCCGTGTTGGCCAATTTGGGTTCAGAGGTCATGTCATCAATTTCTAACGATTCTTATGAAATTATTGCTATATTTAATTATAAGCATAATTATTCGATTTTGTAAGATTTAATTGTAAGAATTACAATTTACAAGAATTTAAATTCTTGTAAATTGTAAACTCAAATTTACAAGATCGCAGTATATAGTGATCGATGTTGGGCAATATGTTACTGTTATTTTAAACAGTTTTGTTAAATATATTTTTAAAAAATCTATATAAATATAACATCTTCTTGATATTTTTAGCTATGACGTTTTAAAATGTAAACAAATTTGTGCATTGGTTTTCTATTATTACTGTATTTCTATATGAATAATATTGGTTATTCTAATAATATCAAAGCATTTTACTTCTAATATTGGCCAATATTGCATTTATTTTATTGCGGGGGAGAGATATAAACATATAATCTTTTCCTTTCATTATTGCTGTATGTTGTACATAATAACACCTAGTAGATTACAGCTACCATTGCAGTTATCCTATTGCCCTGCAGTGCCATTTGACTGCTAATATTGCATTTCTCAACCATCAGTACCCTTTCTTTTTTCCAATATCACTTTGGTCATGGGCTGTATGACAGGATAATTTCTAGTTTTTAAATTTTTTTGCAGTCTCAAGAATTTATGCATAGCTTGCTTAGTACAACAGAAAATAAATTTTAGTCTTACCAATAAAACCTGATCCATCGTAAAGTCATTCTTAAAAATATTCTTTAAAACCTTTTTCATGGCTTTCTTGGCATCATTTTCAGTTTGTCGAGCATTTACCTTTTGACTGCTGTTATGGAGGACAGAGGAGGGGGCTCGTTCATGCAGAGCCTCAGTTTCTGTCCAAGTACACAACCGTAAGCATTAATCACCTCAACTGAACATTAAGGGTGATTTTCAAACATTTCAGGTTATCTGAATTTAAGATATTTTATAAGATTAAAAAATTTAAGAGATGTTCAGGATATTTTATGATTAAAATTTGTAAAAATGGGTTGCGATTAAAATATTATTAAAGATATTATGTGCAAGATGACCTCACAAGTGATTATCGTTGCTATAAATGATATTAACTGTTGCATTGACGTTGAAACATTTTGCGTCTCTATTATGTTGGTCTCTCCGCGATTATAAATGCCATAATTACACTTTTGCTCAATCTGCTTGTGAAAACCTTGATCAATATTTGTCAACTTTAATCTTGAACCATCCTGGCAGCTACATCACCTCAAACATGAAATATAATCGCAAATAATAAAACAGTAATATAACTTTTGATAAAATCTACTAAAATTTTGTGCAAATTCATTTTTAGCATGTTTTGTTAAAAACGTTTTTGGTTGTAACTATTTATTTCAGTGATATCACTCCATAGTTTATCAAGCACTTCTTGTTATGAAGGAGAAAGTGAGCAACGAGTTACCATAGTCTAAGATGTAGTCGACAGCCTTTTCTGCTTTCTGAGCAATCTCTCCTTGAGGTTCAAACTTCATCTGACCAGGAAATGGTGACAAGTGTCCATCAGTGCTATTGAAGTGGGGTTTGTTGCACACGTAAAAAGATTCAAATCTGCAAAAAAAAGTACAAACAATCTTCAATTCTTGATATAAAATGGCCGAATATTGCTGCTATTGAATAAACTATGATCTTAATATCTTTGATTATTTTGAAAGTTTTACAGATTGTCATAAAATTTTGGCAATAATAAAACATAATTTATCACCTTCATTGTTCAAAAACATCTATTTATGCTTTTGCACATGAAAATGCAATAAAATAAAGTATATGAAGAAAAGCACAATATACGAGCAGAGTTCTCAATGATAAAATCAGATCAAATTAAAGTTGGTAGAACCGACTATAAATTTAGATAAAACACTTCATTACTAATATTCTCATTCTTGCTGAGAGCAATCTTCATGAAACATATTTTATCCAATTTTGGTTATTATGTACATAGCTAAAACTGTACAGATAAATGTGAATAAATTTACTACTTCATTGTTTGCAAGCTTCGAAAGACAAAAATATAAATAAAAAACAAACCATACTTTCTGCAGAGAAAGGCAAGAAGAAGTTGTTCAGTGGTAAGTTTTGCTACAAATTCGACTCCAATCATGTTTTATGTTTTGATCTGACCAGCAGAATATCTTATTTACAACAAAAGCGGTGCATCTGATTGTTATTTACGAGAACTCATGAATTTTAATCAAAGGTATTTTTAAACATTTTAAAGATTTAATACGCATTCTTTTACTTAAAAATTTTATGTACAAAAATTTACTTAACATAGAATAGTAGATAGATATTAAATTTACTTACACTAGTCAATTTAAAGCATACATGACAATGAAACAAAAAATTGCAATGCAATGTATTTGTTGGATAAACTGAGGTATTTTCTGTTAAATAATTAAGATTTTTACTTTAATATTTGCTAAATAAAAAAGTAAAAACGGCACCAAAATCCTTATGAATTTCCTACAGAGATATGTGTGAAAGAATATAAACAAATCCAATAATAGGTACTACATACATGTATATATTTTATATATATGTAGTGCCTATTATATGTATGTAGGATATATATACTTGTATATATGTATCTTACATATATATTTCATATATATGTGGGATATATATATATACAAGTATAATATATGTATACATGTATATATATATATATATATATATATATATATATATATATATATATATATATATATATATATATATATATATATATATATATACATATATATACATGTATATATATATTATACTTGTATATATATTATATACAATATATATATTATATATATATATTTATATATATATATAGATATGTGTATACTTGCGAATACACATATCTACGTATTCTGGTGGCACTGGGTTGCGTTGAAAACCTGAAACTTGCTCAGCTTGAACTTTTGCTAATCAAAAGCATGGCTCAACCAGAGACCTTCACAAACTTATGAGTGATGTTTGGGAGTGTTACTGATGACTCCGCAAAAAGTGACAGACGTCTTACGTTTTTAGGGCTACATTTCTTGTAGAGAAAACAGACCAAGATTGTCTTCAATAATCACTGTCAGTCACAGACTTGGAAACGGATTTGCTGTCAGTGTATCGTGGCATTTCATTGTTGTTTACTTAAATTACCTGTCAGTCTACCGTACAGTCTACCTGTCGGTATAAATACTGAGCCAGATGCTTCAAACTGAAACTAGTGAAGTTTCGTTTGATCGTGATGATTTGTGGACAAATAATAAAGCATTTAATGTGGACATTTAATAAAGGCTACACGTAACAAGATTTTCGTTAGTTCTGACCGAAATTATGAAATGAACAAAAACACAGAATTGTTCAGCCGAAGTTTTCCAAACTATCTGAGCTTTGTATGCCCACCGAATTCGTCTACAAAATGCTTTTGATTGGCTAAACAAGTTATTAGCAAGCACAATTCTAGCCGCTTTAGCAATTAGTATAGTCCAAGACACGTATTTCGACACAAAATGAAAGTATACGTGCAATTCGACATAGTACACACGATGCTACTGCTTAGATTGCCTTATTGTTGGTATTTATCGTTAAGACACTATGGCTACAAATTGTTTCTTTTTTAATAATAACAGTTTCCTTTTTAGCAGCCAAAGTTTTGTGGTAGAAAGAGTTGCCATATTTAGCGCAATCAAGTCAGTTGCATCGTATTTACTATTGTGAATTGCAGGGATACTTTTTTTGTGTGTCGCGTTGTGCGCTTCGAACTACATAAATTTCAAAAGTTGCTAGAATCATACTTGCTAACCAACAATCGCGCAACCTAAGCAGTTGCATCATGTGTACTTTGTTGAATTGCACTGGTATTTTTATTGTGTGTTGTAATACGTGACTTGGACTATACTAATTGCAAAAGCTAGTAGAATCGTGCTCGCTAATTATTTGTTCAGCCAGTTAAAATTTGGTGGGCATGCGCAGTTCAGATAATTCTGTCAATTTCGACCGAATAATTCTGTGTTTTTTGTTCATTCCATGATTTCGGTGGTTTATGCTTGTGGTTACACTTGCTTGTTATAGACTTACGATTTTAATGTCGCGAGTTCAAATCCAGTACAAAGATGATTTTCCATTGCTAAAACTTTATTGCTAGAACTAGACAGACAAATGACGAGTGAAAAATACTTAGAATAATATATGTATCGGTAAATTTATAAATATATACACAAATATTTTATTAATATAGAGGTAAAGCTGTGGCCTTAAATCATAAGTGGAAAAAAAATGTAAAAGATGGCCACTGAACACACATCACCACAAACCTTCTCAAGTAGTGTGAACAAAAATTTTCTTAAAATTTAGTTCATCACCACAATCATCAAGTGTAGCGAGATAGTGCATGTGATTACTAAATACTAGAAAATGGCTTTTCAACTAAAAAGCCTAGATGCTAGAAGCTAGATTTCCTTAGCTAATGCAGGCATCCAAATAGAAAAAATTTGCTCTTAAATTATGTTTTTTTTAGAATGCACCTACCTTTCTTTGGATGTGCCTACAGGTAAATACGATCTCGCAACGGCGCTGTACAACTCCGGCTTATCCAAAATGTAATACTTCTCACCAGAACAAACTTGGAAATTTTTACTCACTTTACAGCAAGGGTTGGCTTTGTTTAATTTTTTCTATTTGATGTCAAGTGGTTTGTTGTAATCTTAAAGGTGCCAGATATATGTTCTTAGCTCAGTGCTGTTTCTTTTGCTGACATTATTGAAAGATATTTTATGCTTTATGATGAAAACTATATGTCTCCGTCTTATCATTATAAATTACCATTGAACGATGCTTACTATAATTATAAAATATGTTTTATGATTTCTGTATCAAAATACAGAAATCATAAAAGTGATATCAGAAGAGCTGCAAGCTAAAAAATTTTTAAATTGATGCGATCCTTTTTGAAATTTTTTTGCACAGCTGAAAAACCCTCAACAGCTGCTAAAAGTTCAATTTTTATTTTTGTGTCCCGTTGAAAACATGAACGAATCTATATCAATCTCAAAGTCTGTCCTTCAGTGTGTCCAGCTATAGCTACTAAAACTTAGTAATGAAAGATTTATTTGTGCTGGATTTGATTTCATAGTTTCCCATTCAACAGACGATTACCTAATCAATTAGGCTACAGGAGAGGAAATAAATTTATTAGATGATATTAGTCATTATGTTGGTTAAAATAACCATAGCACTCTGGGTTACGCAACATCACTAAACCTTGCTATTATGGTTCTTATTAGTAAATTAAGCAATACAATTAGTAGCTTACTCAAATTGGTCATTGGTAATGGCGAGTGGTGGGCTACTACATTACCCGCCACTATATATAAGCAGTCTTTCAATACTCAGGCAATGCCGGGTATTTGGCTAGTATTTTCGTTAAGTCAAAGAATTCATCTCGCTCACCTTCTACATTCTAATTGATAGCATCAACGGTTTGATACGTAGTTTGCATACATACTCTCAGGCTGTGTGCTACAAGTTTCAACTGGAAACTACAAGTTTCTTTTGATAATTTTTAAGTTGCGAATCAAAATAAAGTTTGGATTTTTACCATTTACCAAAATTTCAGTTTGGTAACTGAAAAAATCTCTGTCAAAATACTGAAAAGTTTTTAATCACAAGGCACCGGCCTAACTCTATTGAATGCCACTTGATGATAAAAATAGTATATATGAGTTGCAATAAAAAGTACACACATTTGAAAATAACTTTATGTTTAGTTTTATTTGCATTAATCATTAAAAATCTAAAGTTAATAATATTAAAATAAATAAAAATTTAATATGTAAAAACTTGATCAATAATTATTATATGCCATGAAAGTAGTGATCCAAACCCACATAAAGCTAAGTTTTAGTATGTATTTACTGAACTTCAACTTTGTCATTGGCTAAATCTTTTCTTACCTTTATGTTTTCAGTTTGTTTTCATTATAACTTATAACAAATAATGCTGAACTGGAAGAGAGCAAGCACTGTATTTCCTTAATCCTTTGTTGGAGGGATTTTGGCAAATAGTATATTTATTCCCTCTCATTATACCTCATTGCTTAAAAGATGATTTTTAATACCCGGGCAATGCCGGGTATATATAGCACAGCTAACATATATATGTCTCAAAGTTTGTTGTTTGTATGTCTAGCTATAGCAATTAAAATCCAGCTATGAAAATCCGTATCCCACAAGATTTGATCTCGGAACCTCCTATTCACAAGGCTCTCATTTGCAGCTCCCATTTACAATCAGGCTACATAAGATGAAATGGAGCACTATGACTCACTATCTGGGTTAAAATATGCATAGCGACCCTGCATTACGGAGCAACATCACTAAGGCTTGCTCTTACGGCTCTTATTAAAAGGTTTAGCAATACGGATACTAGCTTATTCAAGTTAGCCATTGGCAACTATGTTACCTGCAACTGTTTATAAGCTGTGTTTTTGTACCTCTGCCATGCTAAGCATTTAGCTAATGTTTTATATAAATATAATTCCGTTGTTGATAATTGAGAATGTTGCGGCGTTTTCTTTTAATTTATCATGTCGTACTTAGAAACTTACTTCTAAATCTGTTGCAGAAACTGAAAGAATGATATACATTAATAAAAACACAGCCACGATTCAGTAACTAAGTAAGTGGCTTATGATCAGTGGATTAATGATTTGTATCACACAAGACGGTGTTAAAAAAGGTACCGAGCCGAAATTGCTCTTCTGTCAATTCTCATGTGCAAATAGCCACAATAATTTCTATACCAGTAGATACCCGGAGTGATCCTTAATGAGAAAAATCAGAAAAAAGAAAGTGATATCTTAATAAATAACATCACCCAACTGATCCATTTATTATTTTACAATGTAAAAACTGGAAGTGATTTATTCTCCATTTACCAAAGCAGAGGGAAACTTTATTTATCAAAGAATATGCTTAGCTGAGGTTTCTGTTGTTCCGGATCTCTGTGAACACATTCTTTAAAGAAATTTATCTGCAAATAATAGTGACAAGGCAAATGGTGATAAACAGCAAACATCAGAATGTTTTTTTAAACATAGTACGATTTGTAGAAGTCGAGCAACTTTGTACTTCCCACGCCGATATTACAAAATAATCTATCATAAAAACTTACAGTGAATATATTTGTATATACAAACTAAGTATGTCACAAGAATTACACAGAAAAATGCAAACTGTTTCTGTCTTTTTTTGCAAATCTTCTCCTTTGTATAATCTTTGAACTTGTTAGGGTCGACCTTGTAGCTGATTGTTGAGCCTGTCGTAGTCTGATCTGTGTCCATGCCTTTATGAGCCGACCTGGCAATCAGTCGGCTATCACCATAATATCCCTCATATGTTAGGTAAGTAACAAAAACACTATGAATAACATGCAGCAACAAAATTTTTTTCGCAAGTTATAATTGTTATACTTTAAATTGGAAGTTGGTTCTATTTTTGTTAGTAATAAATTAGTATTGTTTACTGCACGTCATAACAAATCTGTTTTAAGTTGCACTTATCCAAAATTTAGTAAATTTTATCAAAAGTTATAAACATTGTTTTATCATTTGTGATTGTTTTAGATGGTTGAAGTGGTCTAACTGCTAAGATGTTTCAAGATTAAAATGGACATAACTCAACTGCGGTTAAAATGGTCAGATCAAGCAAAAGTACAATTATGAGGTCTATAAATGCTGAGAGATTGGCAGTTAGAGACGCGTAATGCTGCATCTTGAACGCAATAGCCGATATCAACTATAGCAATGATAGCCACTAGTGATATCATTTTGCACGTGTTTTTCTTTGAGAGTTGCAACTGCAATCAACTTTTGTCAAATTTAATTTTGAAACACCTTGGCAGTCAGATCCAAATGTCAAAACAATTGCAAATGATAAACGGACTTCCTAAAATCTACTAAAATCTTTTCTAATTTCATTTATAATCAAAAATGACAAACTACTTTAGGAGTTTAAAATTGGCTTCATGTGCTTTTTATTTATCAAATTCAAAATATAAACAGACAAAATACTTCTTATTCTCTTTTGTTTTAATCTTCACATAACATAATGCAAAATGGCAGCTATTACAAGGGCTGTTGTGCCGACAGCGAGGCCTACCATTACGGGGCTAGAACAATTTGGAGCCGTTATCGCACATTGTGTGCTTTCATCCGCCTCTCTTCCTTCCATCATGTCTTTATATTGTCTGCATCTCTCTCTGTAGGCGACTCCTGAACTTACTGTTGTGGTTGTCGGTTTGAGTGTACACCCTCTGGCAAACATTTCCTAAAGCATACTATACTGCTAAACTGATTTAAAATTTAAAAGTTTTTGAACAATTATATTTAGTTTAAAGGGTTACTCATACTAAATTTCAAAAAAATTTATCACAAAAATATAGGTACTTTCTATAATCAGAGGTTTTTGTTGTTGTTGTTATATGTAATCTGACTGCCTGGATGTTTCTAGATTACATCGGTCAAACGGTCAAAAGATAAAGACGTCTCAAAAAATGACCTCAGTAGTTGTGTTTTCTGTTTATTATTTTTGCTATGAGATAGGCTATTTAATGCAATTGCAATTTTACAATGAATGAATGAATTTTTTCTAATGAAATATATTTTATTTTGTATTTACTGGTTATTGTTAGAATAAAACTTTATAGCTTCAGATACATTTTTATAGATCTTTAAAGATCCTATAATATCAATATCATATAATATCAATATCTTTAAAGATATGTCAATTAAAAATTGTTTCATTTTTTCCTGAATGTGTTTTAATCATATAAGTACCAAAGACTGTATGTTTACCACTGATATACAATGCGCACGACTACTGAACCCATCTTTGAAATTTGGGTGGTTTTTTTCGTCTGAGCATTTTAACCACAAACTACTTTTACAGATTTTAATCTTGAAATATCATGACAGTCAAATCACCTAAAAAACAAAAAAGTCTCAAATGATGGGAAAATACTTATCATTTTTGATAACACTTTTTTGAAATTGGACACGAGATAAATACTTAATCTAAAATTATTGCAAGGAAGTCAAGCTAGTAAATTGTAGGCTGTTGCACCAGAGCCTATAATTTGCTTTCAATTTAAAGTTTTTAATGATTTTCATAGTGTTTTAGGCCACTACTTTTTGAATTTCTATCAAAAGTTGAGGTGTCTGTTATACTATAGACAAATAAACAGCAAAGGTTACATCATGCACTGTTGCCCCATAGACCCATATTATCACTAAAAGAAGTAAAACAATCATTATAAAAATGTGCCTCAAAAGATTTTGTAGCAGTTCTACATAGGGCACTACTTGTTGCTTTGAATACACAATTACACGAAAGTTCTGTTTTACTCTTTTCTGCAACAATTAATTTCCTTGCTGAAAAATAATAAAAGCTGCTTTTTAAATATGTGCCATATGGTGTCGATTAGCCTGTCTTGACAAACTGTTGTTTGTGCGAACCTGTCTCCCGTTGAGTTGGACGAGCAAAACAACAGTTTGTCACAAGTCGCACTGCACCTGATGCTTCAGCGGCACTGAAAGGGAGTTGTTTTCTTTCGTCTATGTGGCTTCACCGCGATGTTATGTCAGTCACTCTATTGTTAATCATAATGATCTTCGCGCAAAAATTTATGTAGAAAAAAATAAAATAGAAACCTTTAACCAGAGATGAGTCTTTGCGGTAAACTTTATTAAACTTAAGAATATTATAGATTAAAAATAAAATCAATAAGAGCAAATAAAACTGAATGATACAAAAATAGAAATAAAACTGATTGAGCGCACAAATAACAACGTGTTTAGTTGCTGTTGTTGCCTAAATTCTCAAGTTCGACTAAAGTTTACCCCAGAGACTAGTCTTTAGTTAAACGTTCTTATCTTATTTTTTTCTAACATAACTTTTTTTGCGCGAAATCCTTTATGATTAATCCAATGGAGCGACCGACATAACATCGCAGCCAAACCGCATAGACAAAAGAAAACAGCTTTCTTTCAGTGCAGCTGATGCATCAGGTGCAGTGCGTCTTGTGACAAGCTGTTGTTTTGCTCGCTGCGCTTGCCGGGGGACAACTCCGCAAAAACAAAAGTTTGTCAAGACAGGCTAGGTGTCAATACATTTTGCCATATTTGCATTTTTTCAACAGTAGTTGCTACTTTTTTAAAATTTTTAAAATCTAAAACAAAAGTGAAAAGTAATTCAAAAAAGAATTCGTTGTTGCGGTTTTCATCACTATTGGTACAAGTTGAGTACAAACTTTGCACTTTCGTATGCACCAACCGCACATCAATAAGGCGAGCAGTGAATGGAAGTGGAGCTGATGTTTTCTTATTGCTATATAAGAGGCTCTCCCCTTGAAAATCATAATAGCAATGCTCGTGTTACCAAATGTTTATTTTAGAATATATTATATATAACATAATATAATATATATTATATTATATATAACATAATATAATATATATTATGTTATATAGAACATAATATAATATATATTATGGCTTTTTTCAAATTATTAATCAGGTATTATCAATATTAACCCTTTGGCTGGAGAAACGATCAAAATTTCGTTTATCGGCTCGGTGGGATAATGAATTTTATGTCGCTTTCGGTAAGCATTTATAAAGCTGTTGCCGAGTAACAATAAACAAAGGGTATAAACAATAGAAAAAAATCAAAGATGAAAAAACCAGTAAACACTCGGCTCAACAATCAAAACAAAAAAAATGAAAAACTATTTGATTTTGCGGTTGTTAGTGATATTTTTTCTGATCAGTATGATAATAGTTCAGATGATGGCAGTGATGTAAACTCTGAAGATTTTAAATGTACAGAGAAAAGTGATGGTTATGGTAACTCGGTCGATGATAATGCTACTGGCCTTGGCTACGCTGTGGCGTTGGACTCTGCCGAAAAAAATGTTTTCAAGCATTTCATACTTGAAAATATATTTTACATATACTTTATATTTAATATTAATATATTTTATATATATACATTTTATACATAAACAATTGCAAATAGTCATAGCTTTTTGAAAGAAGTACATATGTAATTGAATGTTTATGTACAACAAATTTTGTTATTAGAAATAGATTTCAGTTGGAGCTATATATGTCCATAAAATACCAATTTAATTGAATTAAAAAAATTACACAATTTGTGATTGTTTTAGTGGGGATTTTACCCAGCAAAAGGGTTAAAGTTTGTGACAATAACTAAAATCCATGGCTAGATTTCCATTGGGTTGAAATATATTTTTTTTACCCGTTGGAGCATCGATCCTTGAGTCAGAGGATCAATGTTAGTGCTTACACTTGTGCTATGTTACAATATATTTGTTTACACATATACGTATTGTATTGTTGCTGGCGATAAGTAAAGAGCCTAGAACTACAACCCTGCCAAATTGCAGGTTGGCTGCTATATAGGTTTCTTTACAATAGTGTGCATTATACTTAAGTAAACACGGCATCTTGTAAAGGATGCCACCAGTTTTACTCAGGCACGATCTAGATTGTAACAAATATGCATAAATGAGTCTGGTTTTTCGTTCGTTTTAATCCAAAAGAAATTCCATCGGTCGTGAAGCTGCGACCACTCTGCCGTCCTATTGAGAGCATTCCCTATATATACATATATTTTTCCCCAGACTGTAAAATGGAACCAGGTAAAAAGCCGTATAAAAATAACGATTAATAGAGTTGCTAATATGTTCACTTAGTTACAATCAAACTAGAAAAGTATTATCGATAAGACACACAATAAAGACAGACACAATATGCAAAATATCATGTCTAATGCAAAAGTATATAAAAAATAAATTTGTAGCCTGGTGTCTGCCACAATCTTTTATACTGAGTGTTCTACAATACTTTGAAAATATCACTGTTGGTGGCAAAACATCAGCTGCTGCACACTCACCCATCCACCACTTTGGCTAACAATTGCTTCTACTGGTTCAGCCGACAGCATCTCCAAAGTCCAAAAGATAAGTTGTTTGCACCGAACCAGTTCGTTTCTCACAAATGCCTGTCTAATGGCGACGCTTGAAATAATGAATACCTGCAAAGAACCAATTTATTAATTAGTTAAAAAATTAAATTTATAAACGTGGAAGTATTCTGATGTAGGACAAATTTCCAATGTCATGACCTTCTCCAGTTGCTTGAGAAAACGTGGCAAGTGTCCCATTGTCTCCGAAGGAGTTCATTTTTTGGCTCCAAAACAATTTAGCACCAGATGCAGTTTTTGAAATTCTGTAGCAAGGCTTAAACAACAAGTCTACCGCTAGGCAGACTGAGCTTTTATCAGTCACAGCTGAGCTTTTATCTATGAAGGCTCTCAAAAATACACAAACATAAGACAAATACGACTATTTGATGATTTCAATCTAGCAATGAAACAGCCAACTATAGCGATTCCCTATTGTTTAAAATTTAAAAAAATTACCAATATCAAATATCAATGTAAGAATGCACATAGTTTTATTACATTACTATCTGTGCTACTCGGCGTTGCCTAGGTAATAAAAAACTCTTTAGTCATGAAATTGATTTATATTTAACATATAACAACATTTGTCATTCTAACTTTTAAACTACATATCATGAGAGAAGTGGTTTGTATAGTCGAAATAACTAAGAGAAAATAAAAACAACTTTAAAGGGTTTCAAACTTTGTCAAACGACTGTAATTTCTAAACTTTATATCATAATAAAAAGGTTTTGTGCAGGATAATTACTTAAAAAATAAATAAAACAACTGTAAATGTTTCAAACAACTGAAAGTTTAAGATTTTATAACTTGAAATAAGTGTTTCGTTGAAATAAGTTAGCAGGAAAAATAAAAGTGTAAAGGTGTTTCAATGTAAAATAATTAGCAAGTAATGGCTAAATATAGTTTATTTCGCTACGACTACAATTAGAAATTATTTTGCATACAATTATGATTTCAGTTTGTTTAAGTGTTGGCATGCGAATACATTGTAGGCTATAGACATCCATCGAGTGGTATAAAAACGCATGGTCATAATTTAATGCAATCACCTCCTGGTATAAATCCTCATCAGTAAAAATAGCACAGAAGTACCATGTTAACCTTAAAAACTATAGGTAAATAAATTGACTTTAGTGCATTTTGTGGTTATGAATCGCAAAATCATATAAAATTACTATGTACTACGTAGGGAGTTTTTACCTTTGAGACAGACATGTAACATGAACGGTGAATCTAACCTGAGGGAATTTAGTTTACTGAAAACATACTTGAAGGAAGTTTTAGTACATATTTTAGTAAACTTTAAACTTTTAACACAAATTTTATCCTTCGTCCGTTAGCAAATCGTTGTTATTATAACGGATATTGAATCACCGAATAGCGGACACGGATAACTCGCCATGGCAATTTCAGCTACGAAGATGTTTTAATAACGGATGTAATCAGTATAAAGTTTGCCAATTTTTAATTTTGGGATTAATTATTGTCGATATCGTGAGGCAGAACAAATTAATCCTAAAAAAAGATGAAGAAGTCGCGTATTGCATACACTTAGGTTCCAATATATTTCTTAACAGAAAAATCGTAAGGTGTGGGCGCAATGCTAAAATAATAGCTATAGCTAGTCTATCACAATCACAAACAAATACACAAACACAGGAATACACGAATATACCCACAAATTTTGAGAAATATATATAGACTGGTAATAATATCATTTCAAACAGAACGTTTTTTAATTTATATTATCCATAAGTCACCAAAAAGGCAATAGTAAGTCAATCAAATCAAATAACTTTTTTGACATATAATAATAGTTAAGAGACATTTCCCTGCTAAGAGAAGGAACATCACTAGGATGAAAAATTGTTGAAGGAGATGGTGGCAATAATTTCAAACTATTATAGAAAAATATATCTCAAATGTTTTAAAGGGGTTCTACTTCCTGTTTTAATCATTTTGGGTGCTAATATTGTTGGTCAAAATATTGTACCCAAACAATATTTTGATCAATAAGCTTTTGACCAACAAGCTATGCAACAATAATATTGTTGAAAAGCTATAGTTTTTTGGTTTTTTATGGAAATAAATCTTTACTTGATAAAATAAATTTGCAGTAGCTGTGAGCATCCATTTAAATTTCAAAAGCATAAATAAATGAAAACATATCAGATCAAATTAAAATCAGCAAATAACCAAATAAAAGTTTTTATGATTTTAGCTAAATAGTTTTGGCGCATAATATTAAAATTGCTTGCTGAGATGCACAGTATTTATAGAACCCTAAAAAAACAATTTTTTTGTAATAAAAAGTAATTTTCTTTTCTCAAAACTTTTTAATGGCAACAAATTACTTTGGTTATTGTTACTAGAGCAAATCAACAAGAGCATTTTTGTTAAGTAGACAGTTTTGAATAGGACCAACAGGGAAAAGTTAGAAGTCTTTCTTCAGAAACCACTCTTTGATTAATCATTAAGATAATGTTAAAAATTGATTAGCAGGCATTAGTATCCTCTCTTCATCTCTAGCCAATATTATCAATACTAGTACCACTGCAGCCTAGCGCGCCCTGAGATATCATCAGGTGCACCAATAAAGCACAGATAATAATTATATGCTAAATAATTCCAAAATCAAGTAAGGTGAATCATTGGGACAGGTGACAGAGTGTGGGATGAAAAGCTTAATGTTGCAGGTTCAAATCCTGGACAACACGATATTTTTTATCAAACTCCAACTGTTTTTTGAACAGATGACATGTCTGAAACGGGATGGTTGGCACAGGAGCATGAGTGTTAGTCCCTCAATCTGTATGTAGTGAGTTCGAATTATGTATGATGCAATATTTTTTCCAGCATCCAATCGTGGTTTCTGACAGATGAATACAATTCTTATTATACGAAAGATTATAAAACTATTCATATAACACTTTGAAATTGTAAGAGGTCATATAAAATTTACACTTAGTATTGGGTATAATACGCCATTGGATATATCTGACTATATAGAGATTCTTCATGTTTTTCATTGAACTCGTGGAAGTGAAGCAATAAAATCCATCAAATAATCACAACCGTACAAACCTGAGTTATCTTCTCTCGCAAATTTAGCTTTATACTTCTGTATAGCATCTGAGTCAAACAGTTCAACTACCATGAGATTTGAAATACTTTTTGCTAAGAAAACTTGCTATGATAATACCCTTTTGTTTTTATTACACAGTATTTATTATTATACTTTTTATTTTCATTATTTGTTTTTATTTTATTTTGTATACAAAATAAAATAAATAGTTGCCCAAAATAAACTGGACACTTTTGTTTCGAAAGCGAAAATTCTCATTTCCAACATTGTTCATCGTTGTGAATTTAATGGATACCTATAAATTAAATATTAAATCAGTCCTCAATTTTTCCTGACATCAAATATGTAAACCAAACAGCTTACAAATTAAATTTTTTAATTTAAATTCTAATTATTTCATTTGTATAATAGTTAAAGATAACAATCTGTACAGATATGATCACACTGCATGCATTTTTCTTTGCCCAGACCAATTAATATAGCTGCAACAACTCTTTTACCAGTATTAGGTATGAACTTTAGCTACACAAAATCTTCTCATAAAACCTGATGATATAGAATCCAATCATTTTCATTACATCGGTTAAGAGAACTACATCCCAAATCATAGTTGGGTGCATCTTTACACAATATTTAGTAAAATATTTCAAGATTTCAAAAGGTGAAAGGATTTGAAACCGAGTAGTATATGATATATGTTAGTTTAGTAGTACCAAAGACTAAAACAACAAAATGTAAAAGAGTTTGAGAAATTCTTTTGATAAAGAAAGAGTGCCCAGTTTATTTTTCGCATCAGTGCACAACTACAAACATACTATGATCGGATAAAACTCATTACTTATCATAGTAAGTTATTAATTGACTTTGTTTTTTACATCTGAGACAAATAGTTTAGCTATCGACAGGTTGAAACCTTCTTTTTCGGTAAAAGAAAATTGCTTTCATTTCACAAGTAGTTCAGCCATAAATGATGCATCACCTGTAGTAGCCAATTGCTGGGGCCTACAACTAGAACAAAAAGAGATAGAATGCCAAAGCAACCGATGCCAGGAACAAACCGAGCGCTGATTCAACTGACAACACAGCCCTCGCTAAGACTTCCAGTCTGCTGCAGGTTGGCTACCGAGTCTGCCCTTCGACCGAAGGGCAGAGCTTAACCAAACCAAATGTGTATATATTGAGCCGCAGAAGTGACAAAAGGCAGAGCACCTAGAAGCTTTACATGGTGCATTTACTTATATGTTCATTGCAAATCCATTCGTATCAATATATACAATTGCAAAATATATCTTCTCATTGCTCTGTACTCAAGTGGTTTGAACCTTGGGGGCAAATAGAAGAACTGAGTTGGTTCCTTAACACATCGACCGCAAAATGTTTAATTGTATGCCACTTCTATTTGAACGCCACCTATATTTGAAGGCCGCCTCCATTTGACCATCACTAGGAGGGAGGAGTTGAAAAATAGAGCTCAATGGCGTTCAATTACAAGTTTTACAGTAAATTAATAAACTTCACTTTGTCAACGTGAGTCTGTTAGTGTCGGTAAACGCTATGCGCTTTTGCAACTTTTAGTCAAATTTATCCAAACTTCACATGCATATGCTCCCTGTCTTCAGTAAGACCGCCTAAAATATTTCTTTCAAAACTCCATCTGGTTTCGGAGAACAAGCCTTTGTAAAACACCCACCTGCGATCTATTCAATTGAGTATGAAAAACCTTAGGCTCTATCAGGCTTAATGTTACCCCATAGACAGATAAACTGTAATCTAACAAGCATTTTGTAGTACATACCAAAATAATACCTTCAATAGAAAATCTAAAGACAGCCTTAAGATGTTCCTTCAAAGAAGTTTCTGCCATAGAGTCAGGGCACTCTTCAGGGCACCCGATATCTAATAGGACCACTGATTCAAGTTCCTCAGTATTGCCCTTCAAGTACCAATAGCCTACAAGATTAATTTCCTTACTTTCATACCCAAAAACACATCTGCTGATACCTAGCCAGTTTCAAAGGTGTAACATACTAGAAAAATTTATTCAAGATACTTCTACGATTACAAAGTTGGTTTGATGTGAAGCAAAATATGGAGGCAAAACGGTTTCAACCCAGTTGTCAACACAAAATAAGTAAAATTACTCATACTATGTTTGTTTGATTTTGACAGTCATCATTGACAGAGTACAACATAAGTTTGACTAAGCATATCTTGCAATAGTGCTAGAAATAAAATGATAAGTTCCGTTCTCCAAAAAATACATTAAACATAATAGTAACAACATGAGGTGCGTTTTAACAAAAATGACTTAAAATTAATATTAATTAGTAACTGATAATTACTAAAACTATTATGTATAAATGCACATGGTATGTAGCAATAGATGTCTCTCTTTTGTGTTTATGCTGATAAGCAGTCAAAATGAAATAAATATTGATGTTGTATTTTATTAGCTAAAATGTTTGAGATGCTTGCTGTAAAGTCTTTGGAAAACATATTTAAAACTTTAAAATGAGTAGAAACATTTTTAAACTCTAGTTCTGGCTGCAAACCCAACTCACACAAATCCCTTTGGTGTAAACGCACCCTTACTGTATAAGTTGATGTGTAGTGGTTTTTCTACCCTCTAATCTTCACTACTTTTACTTCTATAAAAGCTGTAACTGAGAGAAAAAGAGAAAGGGAGAGAGGGGGAAAGAGAGAGGGAGAGAGAGGGAGAGAGAGAAAGAGAGAGAGAGAGAGAGAGAGAGAGAGAGAAAGAGAAAGAGAGAAAGAGAGAGATAGAGAGAGAGAGAAAGAGAGATAGAGAGAGATATAGAGGAAGAAAGAGACAAAGAGATAGAGAGAAAGAGAGAGAGAAAGTGTGAGAATGAGAGAGAAAGAAAGAGAGAGAATGAGAGAGGGGCCAAATATTTTCAACAAATTTTCTATTTACATATGCCTATTTTTCATTTCTAACCAGTGGTGCCTTGAGATATGTATTATATAAGTTCTATCTATCCATATTTTTATTTTATCTATTCTATAAAATTATTCAGCAATGTTGATTTAATTATGGTAGTTGTCTCAAGTAAACCGAGTTTGATGTTTATTATTTGTTACAGCGGTCAGAATATAGCTGTAGTTAAAGTCGGAATGTCGTACAACTCTCAAAGCAGATTATGTGGCAAAGCGCGTAGTAATGTTGCTGGCTTCACATGCATGTAAGTATGTCTTAGTCTACAAATTTGACCCGTCTCAGTTTCAAGTCAAATATGTATAAAAGAGGGTAAGTTGACTGAATTTAGACCAACTTGGTGCAACTCAGGACAGCGTGGGCCAGCTCGATCTGGGTCATACACAAGCAGGCAGGTTTCTTAGCAAAGATTTGTATAAAGAGCACAGGCAAGGTAAGAAGAATCAGAACCCATTTGCATTTGCTTTTGAATTGAAAAAATGCTTTACTCTGTAATCAAAAGTCCAGCAAATACATGTACTAAACTCAAAGCTCACTGAGTTATTCATTTACATAGAGCTTGTAAAGTTGGCAACGCAAATATTTTACTCATGAAAAGAAACCATTTTCTAGTTGCATAACTTGAGATTTAATGCCAAATAGTTCAAAGCATTTTTATACTAAATTAAATTGTTGTTAACTGGCTTTAAACATACAGTTAACAAATGTGTCAAATCTCTAATTCTTGTTTCTCACAGTTTTCACATAATTCGTAAAAAAACAGATTCACAGATATGCAATTACAGGTCGAAATTGTTTTATTTGAAAAAGATTGTTTAAGACAGCCAAAAGAAACAGACTGTGTTCAATTTTTTTGTATGGAGTAAGCTGATTAATGCTTTAGTTTTATTCAAGTCTAATCAATCAATTTATCTATGTATTTATCTAGAATCTATCTAATTATATAGCTATATTGGTAAAAAGGTGGTAACATTGTATTAGATTATTTTTTCAAGTTACTGCAAAGCAATACTTTCAGATTTTTTATATTCTGAGTTACAATACAAATTCCCAAAGATTTTCGAAATGATAAATGAAAAAGAGGCTTTTCATATAAACAGACAACTCTATATCTTTTAGCAGGTCTAAATGCTATAATTTCTCTTTATGGGAGGTGTTCGAGTACGCACTGATATGTTTAATTTGCTGAGCAATGGCATGTATCACAGGTTGTCCTTCCTTAGTTTTATCTGCAAGAATCTCAATCAGTTCAATATGAGCGTCATCTGGACACAGCCTTTCCGGATTCATCATTGAGTTCCTAAGGCTATAACATACAGCACGTGTCAAAACCATAAATGAAAAAGTATGAAAGCTTCACATTGATGCAAAAGAAAACAAAATATAATTTTAAGCAGACAATTTCCAAACCCGAGGGTGGGGAGGTGCAGGATTTTATTTGCGTTTATTCACAATCATAACAAAAGTGGGATACAATGAACAACAATTGTGCAGTAGCTATTAGAGTTTATGTATACTAGTACACTGGCAGTCCCGTGTACAGTGAGACTTCACCAGGTATAATAACTATGTGCACAATTATTCTTATAAATCACATAAAGTAACGGAGAGCACAATATCTACTGTGACCAACTGGTGCAGATGTTACCGTGCAGAGCTACCTAGTTTGCATCCTGTGCCCAACAATCTTTCTTTACAACTTCAATTCAATGCTTTGAACAGACTGATAGACACATCACTTATTATAGTAAATATAAGCTAACATTATAATTTTTATACTATAAATTCCACTGTCATACAGCCCATGACCAAAGTGATATTGGAAAAAAGAAAGGGTACTGATGGTTAAAAAATGCAATATTAGCAGTCAAATGGCACTGCAGTGCAATAGGATAACTGCAATGGTAGCTGTAATGTACTGGGTGTGGATGTTATTATATACAACAAACAGCAATAATGAAAGAAAAAGATTATATGTTTTTATTTTTCCCCCTGCATTAGGAGAAATGCAATATTGGCCAGTATTAGAAGTAAAATGCACTGATATTATTATAATAACCAATATTATTAATATAGTAATAATATAAAACCAATGCACAATTGTGTTTACAGTTCAAAACGTCATAGCTAACAATATCAAGAAGTTGTGATATTTATATAAATTTTTAGAAAATCTATTTAAAAAGTGTTTGGTCATGACAAACAGCAATAATGAAAGGAAAATATTATATGTTTATATCTCTCTCCTGCAATAAGAGAAATGCAATATTGGCCAATATTAGAAGTAAAATGCACTGATATTATTAGAATAACCAATATTATTAATATAGTAATACAGTAATAATAAAAAACCAATGCACAATTTTGTTTACATTTCAAAACGTCATAGCTAACAATATCAAGAAGTTGTGATATTTATATAGAGTTTTAGAAAATCTATTTAACAAAACTATTTACAAAAAATAATAGCAGTAACATATTACCCATAATTGATGTTGTTAGTGTGGCTATTACACTTCAATAGCCATCTAAACTTATAATTAAATATTGTAATAATCTTATAAGAATCGTTAGAAAAAAATATCATCGTCATTTCCTTTATTTCACTGCTTTGGACATCAGTTAAAATACTAAAGTACTCAAAAGTTTCCAAAATGTCAGTTACTTTGAAATCGGCAAAAAAGAAACGATTTCTGTACTTCTACGTTAATTACAGAAACCTTCGGCAGTTCGACCATGCTATAGACTGGTGAAATGTGCACGTTATTTTTTAGTGAAATGCGCATGAATTAATGATTCTATTTTCTGTCGCTCGGCGTTTCATTTGCCGATCTTAACTTTTACTAAACCAAGCTTGTCAAGCGTTTTGTGACGAATTTCGGCCAAATTAATTTGTCTATTTGTGTATAATCTGATCAGATGGGTAAGTTTTAAGAGATTGTCAACAATTTACAAAGACTTGGTAACATATTTAAATAGGCTTATATGTGTTTTGTATCATTGTTACACTTTAACGACTCTACAAAACGATGGTTAAATTTGTTGATGAGATTTTGAAACAAGGGTTTGCGAAGTTGTTAATGAATAATTTTCGTAAGTTGTGTGCACATGCATTTATCATAAAAACTCTCAAACTTTGCTCCCGTTTGTTTGGTCGTGGGATGATGTGCTACTATATTAAATTATGTCATATTATGCTGCATTATTATATTATAGTGTAGTTACCTTATCATATTATGCTATAACATTGCGTGTTATGTTATATAATTTTGTGTTACAATATACTATGCTATGTTATGCAATGCTATTTTAGTTTATGCTCCATTTTAATATACTGTATTATATTATTTTATGCTATAACATATCACAGCTGTTCTGTTGTTCTATATTATATCATAATTATAAATATTGAAACACATAACATTATATTACCGTATATTTCATTATATACTAGTCAAATGCGCAGCCTTACATGGATAATAGAACAGTTACTTAATGATCTTTAGTAATTTACCTGGAAAGCTAGATCTTTACTACAATCCTTACTAAAAAGCGTTTTGGGCCAGCTTAACAATCACTACGCTTAACGGTCAACAATACTAGTTATTAACCCCGAGCAAGCACTTTAAGCATAAGTATCTTGACCAATGTAATGACTATTTGCTCAATGAGTCTATTGTGTTCCATGTGGCTTGATGGTTAAGTTTACTGCCTAAAGATCTGGAGGTCCCAAGACCAAATCCAGTGTCGCCTGGATTTTTCAATGCTGGATTTTAATTGCTATAACTGGACACATCTATAATATCTATCAAACTTTTACAAAAACAAACAGAAATGACGAGAGGTTCTGTTAACTAGAATAAAAAAACAATGGCACATCAGACATAAATCTTTTTTGCAGCAAAGGGGCCAAGCAAACCAAAACTGGGTGAAGGAGATTGACAAGCAACTGCAGGTGCCTGCTGTCATGAAAACTAGGAGCTAACAACTGACCATAACTCTATGTAGTGTAGGAAAACATCAATTGTGCAAATACATTTTTCTTGACAATCCATCACTAGCTGGCCATAGTAGAAAGTCAACAGAAATTTTAGGAATGCTGAAAATTTCAAATTATTTACCAGTTTAACAAAATGCACCAGATATAAACGTATTTGCTTTTAAGTTAGTTAAAATGCTCAAGAATAATGCATTTTTCCATTCTTTTAATGCTGCAAATAAACACTATTTTTTGAAATTTCAAGTATTTACAACTATTGATAAATACAACTAAGTTGTCTTTGCCATTCTTTATGTATTTTTGTTGAAAGCAAAGGGTCTAAGAGCAGAACAAAGATTTGAAAGATCTTTAATTATTACATTTAGTTATGCCCTAGACCAAATTTAATAACTTAATTCAATAACTTAACTTAATGAGTAAATTAGGTTATTAATTAATTTAATTGATTTAAATAAATCTAAACAGTTTTACAATTATTAAATTAAATAAATTTGATTAATAATAACTATTAATAATAAAAATAATCTTTGGAAATAAAATGTTTGTGCACTATAATTGGCTAACATGGGGCTATGCTTATTTTAAATTGTAAAATTATTAAATTAAATCAATTTAATTAATAATAATTAATACTAATTAATTAAATTAAATTTCAAATTACATCGAGATTTAATTTAATGACCAATGCTAATGGCAGCATTGTCATTAATTCGTTTCAATTGAATGACAAATAAATAGATTTAATTTAATAGTTAAATAATTTAAAATGAGCCTCGTGTTAGCCAATTATAATGCACAACCATTCAATTTTCAGATATTGCTTTTATTAGAGTTTGGTAAAAGAAAACAAAAGAAAATAGAAGCACAAAATCTACAGTCCAATGTTTGCAGACTGGTTATAGTTTATCTCCACGAGTAATTTTCATGTTTGCTTCTGTTTTGGTTTGATGTTAGAAGAGTTTGTAGAACTATTTAAATCCAATGCCATAAGATGTTAAGACTGGTTCACACTATATCGCCGTACCTCAGTGTTGCTGCCGCAATACTTTGGCGATTGTCGATTACAACGATGTTCACACTATGACAAACATATCCCGCTGGCATCAAAAAATATTTTGTACTGTGATGTTTCAATTTATCTTTTTACATTTTTGCAAAGAAACTTTTTTTTCTCGTGCTGGAATTAAATACTAGTCCGACAGCGACTATCATAAATAGATATGAATAAATCATGCTATCCGCGACCGCGACTTACCATTGCCGA
Organism: Watersipora subatra; assembly: GCF_963576615.1. Taxonomy (NCBI): domain Eukaryota; kingdom Metazoa; phylum Bryozoa; class Gymnolaemata; order Cheilostomatida; family Watersiporidae; genus Watersipora; species Watersipora subatra. Next base: position 47,091,341 of record NC_088713.1, read on the forward strand.
AATGGTTCAAGTTTCACTTTACCAACATATTCATCTTGCTTCATCGATGCCATCGGTTCACGGTTGAATGATGAACGCCAAAAGGAAATGATAACAAATGGTGGTCTAAGATGAACCAGCCTTTTAGTAGTTTTAGTATACATTCGTAGACATCTTCATTTTCAATTTACCATATATTACACAGCATATAAACCTAAACTTTGTTAACAAAGAAAGGTTACGTTTGTATACTTGCTGCATAAATGACAATATTAGTAGAGGAAATAGACCTAAAATTTGAAAGGTTCAATAGATAGTTGGTAGGCAGAATATCGCATTGGACTCTGCTCGGGGCTCAGCTACATTTTACAAAACTTTGATTATTTTGGTGTTGGTATGTAACTAGCTTGGGTTCAACCAACTTCCTTTATGCAATAATCATTGCATATTAATATATTACTGTTTAAAAAAATAGCCAGCATCTGCTATAATTAACCTGGTTGCTTATAGTGCAAAAGTCTAAAAAATAGTTTTAAAGTTTTTTGCATTATACCACGGCTACTTAGGAACTGGCAGCGTGAGCATAGAAATGATTAGGTAGTTTGAGAAAATTTTTCATAACAACTAGACTTAACACAAAAACAGGTATTTCTAATCATCAACTTCCAATCCACTCATGTCTTCTCATCATTGGAGCTTCTACTATGAGTTTTTTGTCTTCAAAACTGGATTTCGGTATCGCTAACATCCAAAATGTTGCTAAAACACAATATTAAAATAATATTTTATAATCAAATATACTTACAGATTGTGGTCAGCTAATCTTTAAGTGATGAAAATAAAACTGTTATTTAAAAAATACATGTATATGGTATTGTTATGTCTTTGCTCATCCTATCTGTGTGACTTTTGTATAGCATTTGGTCATTTTTTATGTAATTAGTTTCCTTCAATTTTGAACTAAAGTTTAACAATTATAAAATAACTATGTAAATATGAAACTGTATTTAGGTATAACCATTTTCATTGTGGCACAAACTTTTAAACAGTCTTTGACTCATTCAATTAATAAATTCAAAATAGAACGTAAAAAGCCAACATAATTCACAGGATGTATAAAAGCCAGGATTAGAATCACAAATGCTGTATGATAAGCATTGGTACAAATTCGAACCAATACCTAGTCATAATTTTGCACAAAACGGTTGAGATAGAGTGTTTTTGATATTATGTATGTGTTTCCCTATGTAAGTTTTAGTGAACCAGTTAAAGGTCTTGTTGGAATTTTACATTAAATTATTTATACAACTATTATACCATTTAAAATAATTTTATTTGGTGTAAACCTGATAAGAGTTGTTTATTGCTTTAGCTGGTTTGATTAATAACACTTTTTCTATTATTTAATAGCTTAATATCTGGTTAGACAAGTTGCACAACTGATCTAACCATAATATTCATAGTGCACCAATGATAGTAATTATTGACTCTTTTTGGTAAAACTTCTTAAAAACGTGACAAATTTTCGGAGAAATTATGTACAAAAAAATTCAGTAACAAATTTTTAAATTTTGATGATAAAAGCGAAATAGTTCATAAATCAGTTTTATTGTAAAAAAATTAGATATAATAGCAGTTGACTATTTATTATATATTAATGTTACAGCAGACCACCGTGACCAGGACTGTAGCAATTAACCTCCTGGCCACCACGATCACAGAAGCAACTGAGCCTTTTGGTCACAGTAAGAGTGGTCACCGTTGAGGACACCTGAACAACTGAGGAGACTGTACTAGAAAACTGAACATAAAACAAAGAAAAAATTGGGCGGAGCTTAAAAATGTGGAAAAATATAAAAGGAGCACAAAACCATCATTTGAGCAGAGTTGTACGCGCACTCTCTATGTATGTTTGCATAAGGTTCATTGCCTATTTCACATGTATTCTGATATATAATTATTTATTTAAATATGTATATAGTTGGAGGTCAACACTTGGTATCATTGCTTGACTGTCTTGTGGAGAGTACAAGAAACTGCCAGTTCCCTTTACACCGGGGGCGGCGATAGGATCTTTGATTCTACCGCTGCCTCCAGTGTAAACAAAACTACCAGTCTCCTTTATAATTAAATATTTGTAAGTTTATAAATATTGTTCAAACATATATATTAGTGGCTAACATTTGGTGTTATTGCTATACTGTTTTGAGAAGAGTAAAAGAAAATGGTAGTTTCCCGTTAGACTAATGTGTTTAACACTCATTCATTTTTGTTTGATAATTATTTATAACTACTGTCCGTAATTTTAGTTAGTCATATATTTTAGTGTTGAGATTATGCTTCCTATTTGTAAATAAATGTTCAGTAAATGATATCACTTGCCGAACACTAAGCTGCAGGACCAAAGCAGTCACTAGTATGTGGTCACTTAAAAGTGGATAAAAAGAATCTTAAATTCAACAAAAAGTGGACTGATGAGTTTTAACTGATGGAATAAACAAGAAAAACAGGAATGGAAAACCATTTATAAATGGCAAGTTAATCAAAGAGTGTATTGAATATGCAGCTGGTGTTATATGCCATGATGAAAAAGCCAAGAAAATTTTTAAAGGTATAATGTTGTCATGGTGTATAGTAGCGAGTCAAATTGAAATTTGGAGTTGGGATGTGTGGCGAAAGCTACAAGGTAATTGGCAGTTTTACAGCATCTTCCTTGCACTCGATGAAACGACAGATTCGATAGATCCAGCCCAGTTAGCTGTGTTTATTCGTGAAGCAGACAAAGAGCTCTCTATTACTGAAGATTTTCTTGCTTTGTGCAACATGCGTGTGAGTGTGTGAGTGTGAGTGTGCGTGTGCGTGTGTGAATTTGTAAATGCATGCAATTGGGGACTCACACCAGAATTTAACAGACAAATTGGGGACGTTCAGAAATTGGGGACGTCTCCAATCTTTTAAACCCTTTTTTTCTTATAGAAAACTAAAAAATAAATAGTTTAATCAACTCCCAACAAAATCTGAGCATTGTCCCCAATTGCCTGCATTTGTACGAGAACATCTGTGAGTGTGGGTGTGTGAAAAAATATGTAAGTCCCCAAAAAGTTTGGTAAATTCTCACACACATTTGACCTGTTTCCATTTGTTAGTAGGCAAATACTTGCGGAGTTTTCTTCTCATAGAGACCTTTTACCTAACAATTGGGGACATGTATTATATTGGGGAGCTAATTTCTATCTTGTAAAAACTCACAATATTTGCGAGTTTCTACAAGAATGAAATTACAAGAGATGAAAACTCACAATATTTGTGAGTGAAAAGTCACAATATTTGTGAGTTTTTTTATCTAAAATGTAGCTTCGGAAGCAAATTGAGAGTTTACACTATTTTTGAACTTATGTTTAGCTAAAGGCTATATCTGCTCTTCTGCATTACAAATGTATTTTGTAGTTTAGCATTTGCAAATTTTTTTTTACAATATAATGTATTTGGTCAGCAGTTATACAAGCTCAGCAGACATTTGAAAGTGTGTCTCGTTTGCTTCCTTCAATAGTTCAGGCCTTTAATAATCCTTGAGAGCTCTTGTAATTTTTCCAATATTCTTACATATGCATCCTTCTTTACTTACTAGCTTTTATTTTTAGTATGGTTGTAGTTTATACGCAATTAAAAAAATTTGCGCTTTATTATTCAAAAGATTTGTTTGAATTCATTATGTACATTTGTTACATAAGTTATAGCTGCATAAAATTTCAGGTTAATTTCACATAGTCTTAAGCATAAGATCTCTGTACATGTACTTTATTGACTTCAAATCTTGATCCATTAGATGTCTTTGCAAGAACTACTACATCATCCTTCCTTGATTTTTTTAGACTGAATAAAATATTAAAATAAAAAATGTAGCCTCCAATGCTTTCTTTAACTCGTTTACATTTTTCCTATATCTATGAATAATAATGGTTGAAATTCTGATTTAAAATATATTTTAAAAGTTAACTTGAATGTTTGATAATTTTGGTTCAAAACAAACATTATTAAACCAATTTCAAGTGCCTCTGCAAATTTCTAATCTGAGATCTGTATACTGTTAGAATTCAATCAAATCTTCTGTTTTTTCTTTATCAGACTAATTGTCCAACATTGAACTTTTTTACTATGTAGTATTCTTTCATAAGCTTCACTAAAAAACTTAAGTTACTACTAAAAGATCAAAGTCAATTGCAAAGATTGACAAGGTAGTATATCTTTAGAGAATGAAATAGCTAGATGGAAAAATCTACCATACATTTATAATAGCTCCTCATTGAAAATAGTTATAGTTTTTTTTAGAAAATATATATATTTCATCAAGTTTGTATTGAGTATGTTGACAATACCAATCTTTTTATCTAAAGCTTGATTGTAATTTATCTCCTATATCCCTATGCTTGCTTTTCATGTATGGCTAGAAAACAATGGAATTATACAAGTTTCAAGTTTAATCAATTGCGGTTATCAATGTGTAAAACTAAGCAGCAGTGTCAACATATAATGAATATATTTAATTCTTTTTGCCTTTTGGATTTTTGAAAAAGTGCTTGTCATCACCTCACTTGTTCTTTTTACTTTTGTTTATAATAGTTAACTCATGCTGACGAAATGTAAATATGTTGATGACTGGCATTGCTAGCAGTATAAAATGAGATACGGCAACAAAATTAATTCAGTAACGTAATTAAATTTGTTGTCTGTTTATGTCAATCGCTTTGCATGAGTGTAAAACATCCTTGCATTCAGCTGTCTTCTCGGTTCTGCAAAGTGGAAGGACTTGAGAGTTAACAGAAAACTCTGTTGAAATTTTTACCTTGATAAAAGCATTAATAATTGTAAAATCAAAAATGTAGATCAGACATCAGTTTGCTACTCCCGCTGTTTACAACTTACAAACAAAAACTTGCAAAGATCACAATTGATCCTGAGAAGCAATTGGTTCTATTGAATTTAAATCCTAATATAATGGCCTAACGTCGAGTTACCCTTTGTACATCATACATGTGTAGAATTAATAGTTCCTAAAAGTAAATTAAAAAAAGTCATAATATGTATGTTTATTACTCAACAGAGATTTCATAGAAAACTATGGAACTTTTGAATTGAGTTTGAAGTAGAAATGAAGTCATGCATAACTTTTACTAGCATAATTATGAAAGTGTGCACATGAGATTGCACATGAAATTGTCCACCGAGCACATGAAATTGGCAAAAATTAAGTATACAAAAAAGCAAAATGTTTTTGCACACTCGCAAACAAAAAAAAGATTTTTTGGTTTGTAAAATGGGTGTGAAATACTGAACGTAAATAATCGTCAACATGAATAATTTTTTTAATGTTTATTACTACTTGGTTCATGGGAAAGCAATAGATTAAAAAAAATTCAATTTTATTGTAGTATTCATCATATTTAATTTTAGCTGGATTTCAGTAGTGTATATTTGTAAGAGCCTAATACGGTTCAATGAATGCATGAAACTTTGTTTGTGATACAATATAAAGTCAAATGCGCTTAGCTAGCACGTCAGCAAATAAGCAATGCATACTGAAATCTATATATAAATATCAGTGTCTTTTTGTCTTCTATTGTATGTTCATTTATAACAAGTATGCATTGTTTTAACATAACAATGCATAACTTACATGACTCTCGCATAAGCTTGATTGATATGCTAAGCAAGAATATTGCAATCAGTAGAGAGCTGTAGTAAGACTGAAACAGGCACAGTATGAATTACACAAATATATAAACAGCACACATAAATAAATGCAGTACAAAGAAATAAAAAACACTTTCATTTAAAACCGTCATTTTTATTACCCGTGCAAAATCGGGCAATCTGCTAGTTTTACATAAAGCAAGAGAGGCTGCTACCTATTTGTAAAAATTCATAACAATAAAAAATCTAAAGGAGTTAGACCAATATAAAAAAAACATTTTTTATAATTAAAACTCAAAATGAAACCAAAACTTTTGTTGATCTCCAAAAAATACCAAATAGTAAGTCCCTGGTCAAAGATTGTCAAAATCACACCGGCAAAACTGCTTGCAATTTCTTGTTAACTGTTTTTTTAATTATTCTTGACAAATTTATTACTTGCGCTGTTTTAATTAAAAAAGTTCACAGGTAAACGTTTGTTTTTTTGCTATTTTTAATTTTGTTCAAAAAACTTTGCAAATGTTTTTATAGATTGCATTGTAACAAACTAATTTTAGATATCAATAGCGATAGTGCAATAATTTACTTATGGTGCTATTGTTATTGTGAGTCCTAATTTGAAGTAAACAGTTTTATGAGAATTATTCTATAGCTGGCCATTGACTACTTCTGTTGGAAAGCTTACCTACAGTTTTAATGTTTGGAAAACCGACTCATTTTACTTTTTGTTGCTCATAGTTGCTCGTTTTTTTTAATAGTTACTTTAAAAAACTCTTACAGCATTGGTAAAATTTTCGTGCTATCTGAGATTTGTTTGAGCCAACGTGTTTTTGCTTCTCAATCTTTGCCTGTCATGCATTTAGCCTGCAGTGTCTTGCTTATGATTATGTAACATCGCAGAACCACAAGTTAAATATAGAGAACAAAGAAAATTATTCAGTACTGCTGGTCATCTGCAATAACAAGATTATAACATTTGATGCTTTATACACCAAATCAAAGACAAATAAGATGTTTACTTTCATAAAATTTGTGCTCAATAGCATATACAATTTACAAATAGTCAATTAGTTTATTATTTTTCATTTACTCCATTCTATAATATTCTATTGGGCACAAGGCTTTATGATTAATTAAAAACCAAGCAGATGCAGTGAGTGAGACATGTTTTTAATAAAATGGTAGCTTGTAAATTTTGCAGACACTGCAAATAATTTGTCAATAATTTACCTAAGTGCGAGATTTTGAACTTCATTTGCAATATCACCCAGTTAGCCTCAAACAGAACAAATTGTATTTGTTTTGTATTAATGATAGTCATGCTCACGTTCATTTTAAATCACATTGTTTTTACTATGCCAATCTTTTTAAGAAAATGCGTACTCATTTGCCAATATAAATAGCTTTCAAAACGCATCAAATTACTGCTCAGACGCCAAAGAGTAATGTCATATGTTTTAAATGGAGAAAATAAAGTGAACCACCTGTAATAATCAAGCTGGATCATATTTTCAAAATATTACATCTGAATTGACGTTGCACACAAAGATCACTGTTATCATATACTATACAGACGTAGATCAATATTGTCAAATATTTCACATGGAAACATCCTATTTGACATTCGTAAGTATTTTTTATAGATTGCATTGTAGCAAACTAATTTTAGATATCAATAGCGATAGTGCAATAATTTAGTTATTGTTCTATTGTTATTGTGATTGCTAATTTGAACTAATCAGTTTTATGAGAATTATTTTATAACTGGCCATTGACAACTTCTGTTGTAAATTTTATCTACAGTTTCAATGTTTGGAAAACCCATCTAACTATACTTTGTGTTACTGATAGTTGCTCTTTTTTTCAATAATTACTTTGAAAAAGTCTCACGGCATTGGTAAAAATTTGATGCTGTTTGCGATTTGTCTGAGCCAACATGTTATCGCTTCTCAATCTTTGGCTGTTATACCTTGAGCCTGTAGTGTCTTGCTTATGATTATGTAATATCGAAGAAGCAGGAGTTAAATATGGAGAACAAAAAAACTTATTCAGTACTGCTTGTCATATGCAATAACAAGATTATAACATTTGATGCTTTATACACCAAATCAAAGACAAATTAAATGTTTACTCCCATAAAGTTTGCTCTTGGTAGCATATACAATTTACAAATATTCAATGACTTTAGTATTTTCTGTCTACTTTGCTCTACAGTATTCTATTCTGCGCAAAACTTTTTGGTTAGCTAAAATGCAAGCAGACTCAACAAGTGAGACATGTTGTAAGTGGCGTAAAAGCATCCGTTATTAACTGCTGCCAAAATAAATGCAATGTTCTCATTATATTCAAAATTGTTTATTCGTATATAATGTTTTAGTTCAGGTACTAATAACTGCATCTAATATAAATATGTGAAGAAACTTCCAATGCTAAATCTGCTATGTCTACTAATATCTGGTATAATCATGGGAGGTCTGAGGTAAACTTTAAACACATTCAAAGATTCAAGCAAGTAAATAGAGTCAATCAGCAAATAAAATAAGCTCTATATAACTCTGTGAGACTTTTTAATCCTTGAATTAGTTTTGTCAAGGAAATTAATCACAAAACTGTACAGATATTCCAAAATTTGTTCTTTACTCCACCTGGTTAGATTGTTGTTACTTTTCTGATAGTTACTTTTGCTTGTCTGTTGTCCTCAGTATGAAACCCTGACTTGCGTTACTATGCTAGAAGCCTGCTAATGTCTTAATCAAGTCTTTAACTCAAGTAGCATTATAGATCTAGTCACTCAGCAAATGTAGGACTTTTTTAAAAAATCTATGTAATCTTTTTAAATGTGTTGTAACATATATGTGTTTTAATTAATTTTATACAGAAGTGGCAGTCAGACATCTACAGAACACAGAAATACAATGTTCTTTGGTTATTGTTAAGTGATTTCTTTGGCTTTTCTTCCATAAATTTGGTTTCACTTGAATTCAAAGCCTCATATATGCCATCAAACTAAATCTCATCTGTACGCTGCTTCAGGAAACTGCAAAATAACGCAAACAAAACAAATGAAAGGTAAATTTGTATTAGTTGAATGATAAGTTTCAAAATAAACTGTATTCTGTACTTTTTTTCTCTGCTACACACCTTCCACCCTGTTTCAGCTTTTTACGAAAAAAATCCAAGGACGTTCTATTATTTTTCTTGTTAATTTCTTTGGCTTTTTACATGACCTTTATTTTAGTTTTCTGATAGAATTTTGTTGTGTGTATAGTCAAATTTGATAAGGACCGTATTAACTTTTGATGAGCCTCACTACTTACTGCTGATTTATTCATATTGACTATGGTAAATAATGAATTGCTGCTAAACCCAATCATCAGTAAACTTTGAGTTGTCACTATTTTCTACTACCCTTACAGCTGTGATTGCCAACTGAACTTAAAGTTTGTCAAGTACTTGGTTGTTTGTGCTGTTATTTGCTAGTAGTTTGCTGTGAATCGTTTAATCCAGTTTTTTGTTGACAAAAATTTTCTTTGACTTTTATGTAAATATAGTATTTTAATATGCAGATGTAGTTTTAAATATGTTTTTCTTGAAAAAAGGACGATAAGAATAGCATTATTAAAAAACTTATACAAACCATTTAATAGCTCTTGGCCTATCATTTGTGAACAGAAACCTAAGCCAAAATAAGTGGAAGCTAAATTTGAGATAGTCGAATGGTCATCAGAACATCTCCATACTTCCGCTCTAAGAAATTTAAGGGAATGATTCCTAAACGAGTTAAAAGTGTATTTGGTTACAGGCATTAAACAAGCTTGTACTGTTGTTGATCTTGTTTTAACAATGATTTTGGATATTAACTATAAGCTAGCAACTCTGAGGTAAATTGTTATTACTCTCTAGACATATTAATAATTGTAAAAATAGGCAAAAGAAACTTTAACAATAACTAAAATGCCATTTAATAAAGTAATTAAAGAGTTCTGTCAAATTCAAAGAGAGAAACAAACTGGTGATCTTTTTAGTACCATGTGTCGTAGACTAAAATAGTATTTATTTTACTATCTACTTAGAGATAGCGTCTAAACACAGATAAATATACATGTAAGACTAAAGGTAAAACAATGATTGAAATTTTTTTTTAGTTTCAGTAGTAGGAGGTCAAGACATCAATTACATCCGAAACGTTTCAAAGTTTTTATGTCTAGTCTAACAAAGTGCTGGCAAAACAATTTGATATTTTAGAAGTAACTCTCTGGAGTCTATTTTTTGAATCTCCAACCAAAAGTTGTCATCTCATGAGAGCAAAGGCACTTTATGCAGGCATGTCTTTTTAAATCATTCTGGAATTTGCTGCTGGTAGTATTGTAATCATGTGGCAATATTATGAAACTACACTATTTAGGTGTTTTAGGCGCATGATTTTAAGTGAATGTCAGCCTGAAGTAGACTGAGTTTAGTAAACATTTAAAAATTCTGTTCAAGTCAGTGTGAGAAAAATATGCATTTTTTAAGATGGATTATTCTAGCAAAGTATCTTTAGCTTTGATGAGGTATGGCAAGCCCTCAAATTACTCACTTTACAACCAGCTCGAAATAAGTCTCCCGAGCAGTTCTAATTTAGACATTTAGTGACAGATAAGTACTGCAATTTGAACAAATTGTAAAAAATAAAGAGAAATATAAAATCCCTGTTTTCTACTGTCTCTGAAAGTTGTAATATTATAAAGAATTTCAGCTGAATCCTTACTTGTTACATCTATGTCATAGAGTAGTGTGCCCTATATGTTCTTCAGAATATATTTGCATAACAATAACACAAATATACAATATTGTTTACGCTGCCATTTTGCTGTTTTTCGTATACAATAAGTTCAAAAGGCGTAAGTATAGTGAAGGTAGATATAGTATAGTAACAGTCAGAGGTATATTTAGATATATTTTCCTGAATAACCAAACCGAATTAAAATAGAATAAGTAGACAAAAATTGTACGAAATATTTAATAGCCCAGAGCCTATCACTTGTAAACAGAAAATTGATTAGTTGAGCTTTAATGCTCACAAAAGAATAAATTAAATAAGTGTGCTAAAATATTTGTGATTTTTAGGTTAACTGCCTAAACTAAAATATATTTTGTCAAATTTCTGTATAGATTACTAAAATTTATAAAAACCATGACCCCCCATTAGATTGAAATGCAGAAAACACAGACCAATACCAATTTTCACGAGATAGCATGCAATTCTTATCTATTATGTTTGTTGGACGCATTCTAACAATATCTGCATTCAGTATAGGCAATCTAGTCAAAAGCTAAACTTAGTGATTGTTAAATGAATTATTTTTTAATTCTGATGAAAAAGATAATTAAAAATGCAAAATACATAGTTAGCTTCATAGCGGAGGTAATGATAAATTTAGACATAAATTGTATATAAAAAATTAGAACAGCTGTTGTCTAGAATTGTTTTTATAAGATAATCAGCAGCATGTACGTAGAACCTAATGCAAATTAAATTCTATGCATGTTCTGCCCTTAATAGGAACCTAATGTTACACCTTTGCAAAAACCATCTGCAAAGCCACTAATTTAGGGAATTTACCAGTAATTCACACAAGACACATTCTTGTTTCTCATAAATTTGGCGTTTAAAATGAAGTTTGTTGAAAGACAAAATAAATATGTACAAATTAAATATTTTTGGTCATTTGGAGGAATTTACTGAAGAATTTTTGACTCTTCAATTTTGATTTGATTTGTGATTTATTTTCATGAACAAAAAAGTTAAAGGTTGACTTGCAACAAAATTCACATTGCAGTTATTTGGTATCAAAAGACTCGCCATGTCTTACTCTATTGTGTTGTTGGTGCCAAATATGTGGGAATGTGATTAAAAGCTCGTAAAAGCTCAAAAACGAACAGAAAATCGCAGCCACACGAGACCGCCCTAGTTTGGATTCGTTTTCCAAAACGGCTAAAATGTGACGTATGTGTGCTAAAACGGCTAAAGTGTGTGCGAGATAGTTTATGTTTACACTTTCACGCATCCTTATTCGTCGAAATATTTTCACAAATATACTTCACGCTTGCAATAAAAACCATGTCTATTGTTCTTACGCGTCTATTTTATCGGCATCGTAATGCTGCAACTTTGAGCACTGATATCTCAAAACCTAGCATAAAAATATGTTTAATTTTTAAAACTTAGCTCGAACGATTGAATATCTGTTATATTGCTGGGGGAGCAATAAAGCACTCACCGTGAACTTCTGATCACAAGAGGCCGTCAGCTTGGTCTCCAGTCACTATATAGCGAAGGGGGGTCACGTGTCTCCTAGACGTCTAAGCCGTAGCCTAATAGCCGTCTAAGCCGTAGCTTCCAGTAGCTATAACTTCTAGTAGTCTATTTAGCCTGAGGTTCTTTATTCCTGAACGTGTTACAATATGAATATATAACAATATCATCCTCTGATAAAAATGATGAGCCTTTTGGTCCGCTACGATGGTCGAAAAATGCTGTAGAAGTTGTTCGCGCCATATGGCGAGAATTGTAAGTCACATGATCAGATAATGTTAGTTTCAGTTCAAGTTTGATCTATCGCAAATAACAGATACGCTTTCTCGTATTAAACTTGTTAATTTCAATTCGTCAAAATCTCTAACGCGCCACATCGTGTTTGTGCAGCGGGCAAGCTGAGAAGCACCTTTTTCTTAGCCAAGAGCAGAGAAAAGACCAGAACTTCACCGGGCGTGGAGCAACTGGGTGAAGCTGGATGTGACAAACTTTATTTATTCGCCTGCTTACTCTTACCTTTGTTTTCGCCATTTCAAAGACGACATGTTTTCTAACCTGTTTGCATACTCCACATTCCACCAAAGCACGTGAGTAATTTATTTTATGAACCACTTGTATTAGTAGTAGCAACTCGGGTTATTTTCTAGTATTCTCCTAATACTACTGTATTGATCTATATTTAATATTACAATATTAATGTCATTTAATTGTAATATGATATTATTAGTATTTTATCTTTTTACTTACGTGTATTATTCTTATTATAATAACAAAACTAATTCATACTGCATATCTACCTGTAAAACGTAATATATTAATCTATAATTGATAAAATAATGTTATAGGTTTCACGATTAATTTCGCCAAATTTCTTAACCCCACTCACTTATAGATATGTTATATAAAGTAGTTATTGTCATTTTCTGGTATCATTGTTAATAGCATATTAGTATTATTAGATGATTATTATTAGTATTAGATGAAGAATTTGTGCCAACCACTAAAGACTAGGAAGAGTTTGAGTGCTATGTTGGCCAGCGTCAAACACTCTTCAATTATACTACATGTAAGATAGAGCTGAACTTAACCAAACTTAACAAAATGTAAAGAATATCCATAGAGTTATTACTCACATTTTTATGTTTACAATATCATGGATTCTGATAAGGTTTTGTAAAATCTATGTCATGATTGCATGGCTATATATTTATTCTTTTTCTGATCAAGCAAATATGATATAATAACAGGAAATGATGTTGTACAAATCTCATTGCAAGTCAACTATTGTGTTGTGATTTCAGACCCGAATCCTTCAAAGAGGAGAAAATAATAGTAAGTGTGACAGCACTCCAGCGACTATTTTACTGTCACGCCTGCGCCCTCCCCATTCAAGATGGTGCGAGAAGGCGGATGGGTAAAGTTCAATGTTACATGTGCCTCCTGTCACCAATCGTACACTTGGGAAACAAATGCCAGGGTGAACAGAGCTCACGTCATCAACCCCCTGCTGGCAGCTGCATCACTCTTTTCTGGCGGATGCCTTACGCAGAACCTCCGTTTTCTGTCGTTCCTGAACATCGCGATACCAAGCCACAGCGGTTGCCTCCACCAACAAAGAGAATACTTACATGGTGTGAGTGTTAATATTTACCCATAAACTTGGAAAATGTGAGTAAAGCTAGGCACACTAACTGAATAACAACATTTAGAAACAATTTTTTTCTTGAAATGAAAATATGTCATCCTTCAAGCGAAATATATTATAATTTGAAATTCTGATTCTTCATCATAATATAACACAAAAAGGGGGAAGAGGATTCTACATTCTTAGACTAATGGTAATGATACAAATTAATCTTGTATAATGAAGTTTTACAATATTTTACAGTGTATTGCTGAGCAGTGCACCCTGCATAACGAGGGACTGATGGCAGAAATCGATTGGGAGCTTGATTTGGCAGGTGACAGTAGATGTGATAGTCCGGGGCAATGCGCACTATACGGGGCCTACACTATGATGGATCAGAGCTGCGGTTTAATAGTCAGCAGCCATCTTGTCAAGGTAAAACTTTGACAGTTTTTACTTCACAGCCTGACAAAAACCGAAATTTTTTAGTAGTTATTAATACATAAACATGAAGTTGCTGATCTAGCTAAATAATTCATTCAAATAATGTGAAAGTGATTGTTGGTCGTAACTTTTTTACTTTGCAGTCAACGGAGACCACCAGCTCTAACGCCATGGAGCTGGAAGGCTTCAAGCGATGCCAGTCCGATCCAATTTCCCACGGCCTGAGAGTGAGGTCCATTACAACGGATGTTGTTACAAAGGTTGTGTGCATACCGCAAGCTTGTGTTTTGGCTTATGCCGCAAATTCGTCGCAGTGAGCGACGGCCTCTACCCGCCTGCTTGGTGTCTAAGATTCGGGCTCTTTTCCCACCAACGGATGATGAAGAAGAGTTTGCAGACTTGCAAACAAGATTTGCGGCATTAACCAAAACACAAGATTGCGGTATGCACATAACCTTTTCCGAGCATTTGGCGATGGCTCTCCAAATGGGAATAGATTATCTACCAAAACAATTATTGAAAAACAATAATTGCTGATCATCAAAATAATCTCGATCTTTATATAATAAAATCATAAAACTAATACACTCTCTACTGTAGTAAGTGTACAAGCCAAATATAACAATTCTCCTTGTGTTCCACTAGTTCAGAATATGTGTGTTCAACCGATGCATTAAATGTGTAACACAAGAATTGTAAATAATGCATGACACATTAGCATAGCTTTAGTGTTATTGGCATTAAATGAAAATCCAACTCACTATGATATCGCAGGTAATTATTCCACCCCAACTCAAGGGGTGGACGCCACTAGTTCGTCCACACCAGGATGCATACACAGGCATTCATGCTCCCCGCGGTCATGGAGACGATGCGCAAACTCAGCATCATGGCAGCACAAACATTCAAGAATAGATGGCATGTCTTGACAGCGCTTGCAGACACACTACTCTGTAGCCGGTGGTATTAGCTCCTAAAGAAATTACCAAATATGTCTATGCAACCATAGCTAATACATCAGGTCGATGTTATCCAACAGTATATCAGTGCAGCACTAGATTTAAATATTAAAATTGTTAATGTTGTCATTTGAGAAAAATCTGTAATTATTTTTTCGCAATATTGAAGCGATAATTATCATAATTAAAATCATATATAATAATATTCGTTCTATCACTCTCAAGCTAAAACTATTACTACTAGCTAGCTTGGCACATAAGAGCTGGCTAGTGGCGGTGCTTACTTGCTGGGAGGTTTGATTCTGTTGAGGATCTTCTTCAGATAGAGCGTCAGGCTCGAAACGCCAGGGTCTTAACTCTTCAGAATTTGACATTTTTTATGATCGCAACTCAGACATGAATTGTCGAACGGAATGGCCAAGCCGAAACTGTAAAGTAGTGAGCATCTATATTTGATACGGGGTCTTAGGTAAAACCCAAAGTGTTTGTCATAAACTATTGCTACGATAAGTTTGATATTGAGCTTTATATTGGCCTTTCAATTCACGCGAGAACATCACGTGACAAGACAATAACCAAATGGCGCGGATACGTCATCGAAA
Source organism: Watersipora subatra (assembly GCF_963576615.1). Lineage (NCBI taxonomy): Eukaryota > Metazoa > Bryozoa > Gymnolaemata > Cheilostomatida > Watersiporidae > Watersipora > Watersipora subatra. Next base: position 47,106,941 of record NC_088713.1, read on the forward strand.
TCAAGAGATTCCAATCTACGGCGGCTTTTTGTTTTTGAGCTTTTAAGAGCTTTTAATCACATTTCCACATATTTGGCACCTACCACTCAACAGAGTAAGACATGGCGAATCTTTTGATACCAAATAACTGTAATGTGAATTTTGTTGCAAGTCAACCTTTAAGCAAAAGAAAAAAGCTGGAAGAGTGATGAAGCCCATAATACGCAATAGCATAGCTAGTCGTGCCGTTTGGCCTGCCGTCATGGTGTAATCAATGTCAATTCTTATGGGTATTTGAGTTTTATTCGCCTGTTAAATGTTGACTTGCAATAAAATTCACATTATAGTTATTTGGTATCAAAAGATTCACCATGTTTTACTCTGTTGTGTAGTAGGTGCCAAATACGTGGAAATGTAATTACAAGCTCTTATAGGCTCAAAAACGAAAAGCCGCAGTAGATTGGAATCTCTTTATTTCGATGATGAAGTAGTAAAATTTATTTATTGTCTTATCACGTGATTTTCTCACGTGAATTGAAAAGCCAATAAAAATCTCACTATAAAACTTATAGTAGCACTAGTTTATGACAAACACTTTGGGTTTTACCGGAGACCCCGTATCAAATATAGATGCTCGCTACTTTACAGGTTTGTTTTGGTTTGATCTAATCGTCAAGTAGTAATCTGATCATGTTGCCAAATCCTTCGCAAATAATTTCTGCAGCACTTTTCGATTATCACAAGTGACCAACAGGCTGGTCATGATGATCAGACAATGATATGTACTCCTTCAAGATATGGCTAAAAAATTAAACAAATTTTCACTGTAAGTTATGGGATATCAGTGCTAAAAGTGACCGCATTACGATGATGATAAAACAGACGCGTAAGAACAATAGACATAGTTTCATTGAATGCGTGGATTATATTTGTGAAAATATTTCGACAAATAAGGCTGCATGAAGATGTAAACAGAAACCATCTCTCACAACTGCGTCACATTTGAACCGTTTTGGAAAGAGAATTCAAACTACGGCGGTCTCGTGTGGCTGCGATTTTCTGTTCGTTTTTGAGCTTTTAAAAGCTTGTAATCACCTTTCCACATATTTTGCACCTACAACACAACAGAGTTATACATGGTGAATCTTTTCATATGAAATAACTGAATGTGAATTTTGTTGCAAGTCAACCTTTAAAAGATGCAACCTAAGTGCTTTCTGGAAACTGACCACCTCTTTACTTTTAAAAGACGTAGGTTTCAAAAAATGGCCTGTTGGAAATTTACCCTGCGATGGCCTGCACGGGAAGAAGATTGTCGAAAATTTAGACAGGACTTTGAGAATCAGCTTGGATATAATCAGCTTGGATATAATGCGAGAGATGTAATTACATTAAAATTCTGTAAATATAATTTGAATGTTTAGTTCTACACTGAGTAAACAGTCAAATTGACCTAATTGAATCACTGATTAATTTAAAAAAAAGACAGTCAAAAATGCTCAAGGCCGTAGCAATGCAACCATTTTACAGACACAACCCAAATCACAAAAAATACACCCACACGCACGCACGCACACATACAAGCACACGCACGCAGACACTTGCACATGCATGCACATACATGCACTCACACACAGGCACACTTAGGCACACACATGCACATATACACACACACACACACACACACAAAATGATTCAAATTATATATAGAGACCTTTTCTAATAAATGTCAAACTTAGAAGCCACTTTGAAACCTGTCAGGATGTTGCGACCTCGAAGCTATGGGTACAAGCAAGCTTCTTGATGATTTGTTTTTATAACTGGATAAATCATGGTTTTGCCTCGAGATTCACAGTAAGCCAGAAGAAGTGTAGAGGCTGTCAGTAGTACATTGCTTATTATCAATGATGCAGGTACTTTCCAGAAGGCACCTAATTGAACATCTGTCAAAATATATATATCAGTGATGAAAAGTTCACATATTGTCAGACGTTTTGAAAGTAATCCCTGATTACGTTGTCTGTTTTGAAATGAATTTTTGTGACAGCGTCTATTAAAAAATGATTTTCATTTTTGGGTTTTTCTAAAAACATCTCAAAAAGATCTTGAAAAACTTTTCAAAAACAACAATTTCCAACGTTTTTAATCCAGTTTTCAGAAAAAAGAACGTCTATTCTGGAGTACCAGCTGAGCGAATGCTGGTTAGGCTATCTGAACACCCATTGTTTCTGTATTGTTGTAATAAGTCCTACGTTAGCTAAAAATAATGCTAACACAAAGAATAGCTGATTAAAAAAATCCTCTGACAAGAATTGTATGGTTGAATAAATGCCCTTTATCTAAGATACATAATTATGCACAAATACTTTATTTATTATTTCTCTTTCTGTTTCTTTATTATTATTTGACAAGGAGCTAATTTTCAAACGAAGTAAAATGTTACCATTTAACTTTTTTGTTGATAGTAAAAATGATATCTCTTAGTATATCAGCTCATTACAAGCAAGTAAATACCTAGATTAATTTTTAGTAACTGTCTCAATAGTGGAAGTGGGAAAGATACAAACCTACATATTGTGGTATGAAGGTTAGTGAAAATGGCAGCCTGCCAATTTTCCTAACCTTCGTGTCGTATCCAAAAGTAAGCTCATGAGTGGAGTGCCTTAGCATGGGCACCCAACTTGCCTGATTTGCAGCTAAGGCTACAGGCTGTCTGGCTGACAGTTTTGAAATGCTGATGATCGCATTCACTACCAAAGCCTTTCCCTGCTATTTTACCTGGTTTTTATATATACAGACAAAAATTTTAAAGTATTTTGTTAACTGTTTCCAAAATGTAACCAGAGTAAACCAGAAGATAGAGGCTCCATCCTGTTATGCTTGCGAGAGGCATTAAATTAAGGTATGAAGGACTGTGGCCATGCTCACCGGTTTGAAGCATTACTTGATCTGCTCAAGAATTTATTTGTATTTTTTATTAAGATAACTCAAGCAAAACTCAGTACACTGCAAAAGACTGCACTATTCAGACTGATCATTATTCAGAAAAACTCAGTCGATAGTAGATAGCAATAGCACAATAAAGGAGTCAGTTTTCGACAACAGAAAACAAATCAAAAGCAGAATTAGCACACTTACTGTAATGCAAATACTGCTTTGCCTCCTTCCCTCTGAAATTCCCATACAATGAAAGCACTGAGAGAACATAGACTCCTTTTTGTAAAAACAACTCCTGACTGGTATAAATATGTGAATCGAGAATCGTTTTGAATTTCCAAAGTTAGCTGCTCATCAGTGTAGCACTTTTTCATATTTGCAGAGTTACAGAGACTAATCGTGAAGTTGCACAATGAGTTAATTTCCATTTTCCAGCTTGCATTTACAGAGTCACCATTGTCAGGAATGATCATAGCAGTCAGATTCTTTGGTTTGCCTAGAACTAAAACATTATGTAACTATGTGAACAAAATATTGGCAAAATAAAACTGGTTTTGCTAAGCATGCAAAATACTAGTTTAAATTGTATTGACAGATAATGACTACTAAATACTACATCCTAGAAGCAGGCTTTTACTTTTCATGTAAGCAAAAATTCGTATTTGGTGCTTTTTTAATACAAAGTACCACCTCATGGAGGTTGTACAACCTAATCAGAAGAAAACAGCAAATAAAATAAAATACAAAGTGAAGGGCTATTTGACGTTATTATTAAGAAAAACTATAAAATAAAAAAAATTAAACAAATTAAGGGATCACAAATTTTTTTCCACTTCCATTTAAAGCTGAAAAAAAGAGATTCTGGAAGTTTTTTTAATGTCTATAAATATGCAATTAATTAAATATGTTTTGGTCAATTTATTTACTACTTTACAATATAGTTGGAATATATAAATATATTCAAAACTGTTGGAATATTCGAACATAGTTCAAACTTGTTCAAACTATGTTCGAATATTTGATTCATTGTGAAAAAAAAGTTAAATATTTTGATGACTATGTATTTTGCTACAAGTGCTATTAACAATCAATAAAAATGTTGTAGCCGTCATGAAATATAAATACTGTAAATACTACGAATAAATATGTTAATGTCTAAAAGTGTGTAAACTGATAAAAAACATCAAGGTACATGTAAACTAAGATAAAACTTTTCTGAACCATTTTTAATCATAGGTAAAAGCATATTGCTTAAATTTTGCTTTTCTTTTTCCAAAAATATTGAAGATGTTTTTCAAGCACAGAAAACGATTTACTACAAAAAGTTTAAAGATTTTGATATCATTGTCTTAATTTGGATTAATTGTATCAAATCATCCTTTATTGCAATCATTGTAAAAAAACATTGTTTGCCTAACCATAACTGGCTAAATATTTAAAGTTAAGCACTTATGATGTTATCTTAAGTTTTCTGCAAGTTTGCTTAACTGCTCAAAACACCTTTAATGACATGAATTTTAAATAATTTTTATTTTTATTTTTACATGATTAACTTATGTATATTATATTATATTATTTGTATTATATTATATAATACGTATAACTTTGTACAATACTTCTGATTGTGCAAAAATATTTTTGTGAAAATATCTACTGGAAAACCTGCCATTCATAAAGATAGGTGATGAGTGAATTATGGTGGTATAGAAATGACCCTCTTTGGTAATATAGAAATTACCCATGCAGTAACAGGCATCCTATGTATTCCAGATCTTAGCTAATATTTATGTATATCATATATAAATCATATATACATCGCAGTAACATATATATATATGTTGTGAATATAATATATTCATATATATATTATATTCATATATATATAATATATATTACATATATATTATATATATTATATATATATATTATATATAATATATATATATATATATATACATATATATATTATATATAAGACAACACTCATAAAACGTTTTATTCGTTTTCAAAAGTTTTGAAAATATAACAAACTAATGTTGGGCTTGAATGAGTATTTGAGTTTTGGTAGTATTATTGAATGTTTGAGATGACACACCACATTTTATTTATAAATATTCAAAAAATATATTTGTTGTAGTATTTCCTTGTCCTACTACCACTAAAAATAAAATTGTATTATTTGTTTACAAATATTAGGAATGATATATATGGGGTACAACATGTTTGTTAAAAAAACCAATAAAGTCATAAATTGTCCTTCTATTAAAAATATCGACAGCGATTTGTCAAAATTAATAACTATAACTCAATATATTGTAACTTTCTGCTGTTCCGTGAACTTTAAGGTGTAAGAAAAATGCTCTGAATTCCAGCTGTTTAGAAAACCTTTTTAGAGTATTAAAAACATTTATAGATAAAAATGATAAAAAATATTATTAATACATTAATACATTAATACATAATAATATTTCCATGTTTTTTTCAAACTAATGGGATACAGAGATACAATAAAGTGACCAAACTGTTTTCTGCATGTTCTATCAAATCTCGTCGTATGTAAAAATAAAAATTATTGGTTTAGTAAATTAATTGAAATTATCAGTTTTCAAAGTTGCTTTAGAGATAATAAGAATTAATAAAAAACTCATTCCTAATTTTAATGACCTGATAAATAGTTCAAGTGGAAGTGTACTGATAAATTAATTATAATGACGACGTATGAAACAAATTAATTTGTACTGTTGGGTGAAAATCTTCGAAATTTTTCAGGACTAGTGAACAAGTTTTTACATGTAATGCCAATTAAAATAAACCTTATATTTTAACGAAAGCTTTGTTAGGTCAACAGAGCCAATATTTTTTTAGCTGCAAACTTTGAACAGTATGGTCCTGCAATTATTGCTAAAAAAATGTAGTTTTAAATTTTGCTGTGATGGTTGAAGTTATATGATAAAAAACTTTTGATAACTTAAACATGAATGTTTTCCTGTTATATAGCTATGATTAATGATTTGATCATCTCAAACTACTAGACTAAATAATACTTTAATTAGTGTTCACTCATTTTAATATAAAGTATATGTACAAGTACATACCATTTGTTCCAATTAGTTTTCTTTGTTTGAAGTCTTTACTAAAAATCGCTGGCATTTATTTATTTTATTTATTTATCGCTGGCCAATTTTTTATTAATATTTTTTGCGACCTTCTAATGATTGGTGCAATAAAACAATCTCACAACAACAACATATTAACAACTTCAAAAAATCTATTAGGTGTAAAATTAATTTTTTCTGTAAACATATGAACTTTTATTTACTAAAACTTATCAAAATTGTTGGACAGAGACGTATTGCTATTACTATTCTTTAAAGCTAAATTCATAGTTTTGTCATGGATAAAAATCAATTATCATTGTTAGGTTTTTTGTTTGAGATTAAATTATTGAGTTTTTCAAATCTCCAAAAGAAGGAAAGTCATAAAAACATGTTTAAACGGTTAATGATATAAGTTCCTCGAAGTATCCAGGATAATATATTCTAATTATAAAAAACTGGCTACTAAAACAAACACGAAGCAAAAGTCTGACTTACCAACAACAAGAAATGCATAGAGATCACCTGATTAATGATTACCGAAAAGTGCTCTAATGGAAATATAGTAGTTGCTGGGTACAAGAGCATCGGTTAATTGTAAGTTTGCCGAGTATAAAAGCTGTCCAGTTGTTGACGGTTTTCTCCATGTCACAATTGGGTTAAAACATACTGCTCCAAAGTTGCATATTTGAAATGAAAACTCTTCTTGAAATGTCTACTTGACTACCTCCCATGAAACTCTGAGTCTAACCGAGTCCCTACTTGCTCTCTCTATTGCTGTCAGGTTTTTTGGAGTGATTGGCTTTGTAAAACATCAATATTATAAACACCCTTTGAGTTTCAGTTAAAAATCAGTCACCAATAATAATTATCTGGTCTGTTTTAGTATTAATTAGTCTTTAATAAAATATCTACCCTTGTGAATATGTGACTAATGTTTGTTGCCGAACTGATCAGTAGAGAACAGTGTCTTTGATGTTACATAATAATGATAATTTGTGATACTTTATTTGTAGCCTTTTCTTCTATGCTTAATAGGTACAACTCTACCCATTTTACCAATGAAAACTTAAGCGAAAAATACATAACATAAATACATGGTGTAAAATGATGAAAAATATTTCTAACGACGCATTAAACAAACTCAAATTTTTCAAATGCCACTATAGTTTTGTTTTCATTGCATACTATCGATTAATAAATATGATAGCTAATAATAATTTAAATAATTTTATTTGATAATATAGGCCTAAATATTTTTCATTCAATTATTTTTGGTAAGATATAACCAAATAAAAACACGCATACCTATATATTTTGGAAATAATGTATATAAAATATCTTATAAGATAATATACATATTTTTCATTCAATTTGGTAAGATATATTAATATAAAATACAAGTTTTTGTATATTTTGAGTAAAAATGCTACAAAAACTATACGATTTAAAAAAAAAATTAGCCCAGATCTTGAGTTAAAATTATCTTAAAATAAATTTCAACTGATGAAAAAGTGCGCTTCTCTCCCATGAAAACCAAGCTATTACTATAAGGCAAAATTAAGCTAAAATTACCAAATGAATTTAGATAGTTTTATAATATTCTTTATAGTTTCAAGACATTCTTATATTGTTACCAATAGCAATCTTAAGTATCAATGTTTAAAATGTGCGGTGTGACGATTGTAAGACTCCTGCATCTTACTTTGTCTACACCTATCGTAGACTTTTCTTGAAATCAACTAAAGTGTGTCAATAGTATCTTTTCATTTCTGTGAGCAAAAATATTATTTTAAAAATCTCAACACTTCGACTGTTTTGTCACTAAAAAAGAAGTTAAGCCAAAATAGCAACATGGTTGCCTAATGCCTTTTTGGCTGCTCTCTTGGTTATGACAAGGCACTGGAAGTAACCGAGAGAGGGAATAACAAAATTCCGAGTTATCCGTTTTGTGGTATGATCTCTTAGTGCCAAACGTCAGTTGCTGATTGGATGGCTCTACTGAGAGTTGATGTAAAATAATACTCATAGATGCAACATACAGCTCTATTAGGGTCAGTTAGCATTCTTAGGAAGGTATTGTTTATTCCAAACTAGTGAAACTAGATCAATAGCAGAAGAATTACCTAGGTGAAACTCTTATAAAGCAAATATAGTAATAATGATAATATTATTTAGATAAATTCAAACAGTGCCTTAGAAGCTATTTAAATGTTGACTCGCAACAAAATTTACATTAAAGTTATTTGGCATCAAAATATTCACCATGTCTTACTATGTTGTGTTGTACATGCAAAATATGTGGAAATGTGATTACAAGCTCTTAAAAGCTCAAACAACGATTCCCTTCCCAAAACGGCACAAATAGGACGTAGTTAAACACAATTGCTTCTATTTACACTTTCATGCAATCTCATTAATTAAAATATTTTTGCAAATCTATTTCACACATTCAATAAATTCATGTCTATTGTTCTTAAGCACCTAATTCATCATCGTTGTAATGCTGTCATTTTGAGCCCTGAGATCTCAAAACCTGCAGTAAACATTTGTCTAATTTTTTAAGTTGTACCAGTAGATAGAAAAACTAAAGACAAACGACTGGAAAAAGTGGATCAGCATCAGGATTTACCAAGAGAGCTTAAGAAGATTTGGAAAATGTTTCTAACAACGGTTCCTATTCGATTAAAAACATTAGTTGCAGCCAAAAATATTTATGAGGTGATTATTACTTAAATTGAACAATAAAAGAAATTCCCAAATGTCAGTTTGCTGCACTGCTGGAATCAGCTAAAATACTCAGACAGTTTTTGAATTTTTCCAATAAGCTCATTTGACCTGATTTCAAAATATATCTTCATCAGCTTGACATCATGTCATGCAAACTACTAACTAATCCTTTGAATACTGGCCGTTTTTGTCAGTGTGCGTCAGAAACCCTGGGCAGTTTCTCAGCTTTGTTTTTGTCTCCTAACTCCGAAGTTTTGAAACTTTTATTAAATGTATCTAAATGTGCTCATAGTAAAATTATACTTGGTAAACGAATAAAAAAGTTGGGCAACCCACAGTAAATGTTGTCAAATAGAAAAAAAACAGACTTTCACCATTATTCAGACAGAAAATCTAAAAACTTGTACAATTTTAAGAACTCGTAAAAATATTTACAAAAGTATCATATTTATTGAGCACATGTTTATCTTCATTTTAAGACTTAAAATATACAAGAAAATTATAGGTAGGGTTGTAAAATCTTTCATTCCTATCACAATCATTTTTGACCCACCAACCAATGAGTAGTTTCAATTTTGTGCGAGATAGTTCTTAAAAACTATATTATTATAACAAAGTGAGTAGATAAAAACACTTGAACACTGATGCAAATGAAAGTGAAGTTCAATTCTGGTCTAATATCCTGTGCAAAAATTACTTTGATTTGTTTATGATGTTATTAAAAGCAGCTTTTGTAAACAGAGTTATGTGAATGCCGGTATTCCGGGTGTTAGGGTTTTTGCCCAAACCTATGCAATGCCAGAATACCGGCCGTTAATGTTTAATGAGTTAAATAAAATTAGCTGTTTTAGCAGAACAAGAGCTAGCAAGAGGTATTGGATTTAGAAATTCATTTAAAGGAAATATTATGCTAATATCGCCATGAAATTAAAATTTTTTAGTTTTTCAAAAGGTCCTTTAGTCACCCAATGGAGAACAACAATGAAATAACATATTATTATACATCTAAACCACTAGCTAGTACTTTAATTGATTGAGAATTGATTGGTAAATATTGGTAAATTTGGTTAAGAATTGATGGGACAAATAATGTAAAATAATGATTTGCTTAAATTCTAAATAACACCAAATTTACATGTTTAGCACAAATTTATATGTGGCAAGAACATACAAATCTCTGAAAAAGCAGCAAACAACTATACAACTTGCTTTTGGATCTAGTGTAATTAAATATATACGGTGGAGACTGCAGGTTGCCATCGTGTGAGTAAGCAGTGAAAGTGTATGTGTCTCCATGTTTTACTGGTATTTTACAAAGTGTACTAGGGAAGCTCTTATCTAAAAATATTGAAGTTGTAATTGCTTTTACACCCCATTGAGACATGATGTAAAAATAATAGTAACTACTATACTGGACTTGATAGTTATGTCAATACTAGAAATTAACTTGGGGATTTTGAAAAGTTTAATTAAGGAAAAATAACAAAATGATTCGTAGTTTAGATTTAAAACTTTAGTTTCAAAGCAGAACTCTATCCAGCTAAAGGAAAAATATAACAGTCATTATGATAAGAATATTATTAATATTTTAATCAAATATATTTAAGTTTAGACCTTTATAGTCCTAAATATTGTTTGTAACACTTTCCAAAACAAATTGATTAACAAAGTCAAAATATTACTACTTTTTGTCTGTGCGCCAATTTCACAACTGCGCAGTTTGTTAGTATTACTAAATTTTTTTAGATGAAAAATTTTAATACCTTACCTAATGCTGTCATACATATGTGCTTTCCTTCACAATCATAGTTAGAAAGATGACCAGTGCATTTAACTGAAGATTCCACAAAGTTGTAGTTAGGATGTTTAAGGTGAATCCTCAAAAAACTTATGTTTTGAGCAGGACTGACCTCCGCGCCTGTAACAGCTAAAGGAACTGCAAATAGTATTTTAATAAAATAATAGTTGCAAACATTTAGGTGGCTAAGATCATAGCTATTCGGTAAGGGCTAACATCAAGTAAATCTATGCATGCAGCAGTGACATGTTGGTATAAGCTGCTAGAATTCCACAACCAAAAAAGGTATGGAAGCTAATAAATGTTTTATCTAAACTAAACATTTTTTGGTAACTAAGCATGTATTCTTCACTAAAGATCTTGGCGATTATGAACGTATATATTTTTTAAATAAATATGAACATTTGACACTTTGCAAATATTTTGTTGAAAACCTAAATAATCTGAGTGCAGTACACAAGCGTGAAATAATCTAACTTGTTAAACACTAAAGTCTGTGGTTGGTATTTAAGTGACAATGTATAAGTTTAGCTCAAAGAAACAGTTATAATGAGTTTTTGTGATGGCCAAATCTAAGACCAACCTTTCAATTGACCTGCAGAAAGTATAAAAAATACATAACACTAGCCTAATTTTAATATGACATCTAGTTATAGTATAAAAGTTTAAAAAGAATTGAGTTTCAAACTCATACATTTGAGGGAACTAGGTTTTGTGATTTGAGTCTTTAATCAAAACCTTTGACACGAGAACGACTGTTCTCAGTTGAATATATTCTTTATATTTTTGCGACTAGTTACTTGATATTAGTTACTTCTAGGGAGCTTCATTGTGCTATTATTTTCTCGAAAGAACTGTTTGATATAATTTGATTTGTGATTTTCATTTGTTATGTTTTCCCATTATGATTAACTAAAATTTTACAAGTTTCTGCAATAATGGTTCAAAAGATGAAGTTTGTTTAAATTTGAGACCATAGTTTTTGATAAACATGCTTGTTCATTGCCGAATGAGACAGCTTGGTCAGAGCACCCTTCGAGTTGCCAGAAAACTTGGCAATGCTCTATTATGCAACTGGGCCTGCGTTGTAATTCACAGTCACAGTCTTCTCTTCTGAGCATAGTAAGCCTGCCAACAACTCGTCTTCACCTGTTCCTGCAGGTTCCAACAACCTCAAAATCTCAAACAAAGAGTACAGGCTCACCTAAATTTGTAGTATCACACCAGGATTCTTTTGCTTTAGGCAAGAAAACCAGGTTGGCAAAAGACTTGCGAGCCGGTCTTATTCTTTTTGACTTTTGTGTTCATGCTGTTCCTACTGATCATTGTACTTTTGTTTTATTTGGAGCTCCTGCAGCTAGTCTTCAAGCCCTTTGCTAAAATAATGGTATACGTTAACCTTGGTGCTCTGCTTGACCAGCTCTAACTCAAATGTCCATGTTGCCTCTTAGCTTTATCCCCTTCATAATGAACCTTCTTCGCTGTTATTTTATAGCTGATGTTGTCTGTTTGAGCTCCTTCAAAGAAGGGTTTCAATCGACCCTCACTTTGCACTTAGAATGAGCCCTAAAACCCTATTAGGCAAATATGTTTTTTAATAATTTTATGAAATGAAAACGTTTCGCAATTCAGCCTGCAGTTTAGGGTTGTCTTCTCGTTTAGTACTTTCATTTGAAAGCCCAATTCACTTTTATGGGGCATACATTAGATGCTCTTTTTAATCTTTCTGCCAGTAAACCATTTACTTCTTTTGAAGAGTTCTTTGATTTTCTTGTAGCTGTTTGAATGTCTTTACAAAAAACCTTACTATCTACTCAGGCTCTCATTCAATGTCTCGGCATGGGCTTCAATGTTTGTCTGTTTGAATTTTAGCTGGTTAGAAAACCGCAACTCTCATCTGGGCATTAATAGGTTTATCAGTAGTTGGGTTCCAAGTGGCATGATATGCATGCATCAGCTGAGAAAACAGCCGGTTCAACTTTTTTGAATCTTGGTCAGCAGCAGCCCTTACAGAGAATCGCTCAACAGACAATTTCTGTGCATGATTACATTGATGAGTTGGGGTGGATGGGGTGCAGTGTCATTGTTTGGCTTCCAAAAAGGCTACGGCATCCTGCATCTTCCTAAAGTGGTCTAGAGAGTACACAGTCCAGTCATCAGTGGACTCTTAAACTGTGCACTCTGGTCAGTGTGAATGTGCTCTGGTAAACCCGTGTAGCAAAACACCGGTTTCTCCAATGCATTTTCTACTACTAGAGCCAGGGCTTTCAAAAAGGCTAGGGCGTCATGCATCCTCATAAAGTGGTCTGTGAGTACCGGGATCCGCATATTCCTTATTGGAGTCTCTGAGTTAAAGCAGAAATTACCATCCAGACGGTTTAACCGGGATGAGGAAACCATTATATATATATAAATATATAAGTCTCAGAGTTTACGGATGTTTCTGCGTGTCCAGCTATAATAGCTGTTAAAATCTTTAAATTAAGAATCTTTATTTCATAAAACTGATCTCAGAACCTTCCTTTCTGTAAACGATGCTCTAAACCATTGACCTACGCAAGATTGATGGTCTCATTTGACAATATAAGTGGCATCATTTGGCATCTGGGTAAAAATCCACATATTGTTACACATTACACAAGGTTATTAAAGCCTGATTTCTTAGCTCTTCTTAGTAAGTTTAGCGTTGGAGAAGCAAAAACAAGACCAGCTGGCCATCATAAAAAGCCAAGCAATATAGTCAGCTGGGAAAAGTTTTGGTGCATTTTTCTGAAAAAAACATAAATAAACGTTAGGCTCTTTTTAAAATAGCTCAATCAAGTCATCTAAAATGAACAAATATTAAATTAAACCTTTAAATGTTTTCAGTGATAAAATATAAGTGAACAGTTATTAAATATTTACCTTTAAATATATGGCAGGTGTGTAGTCCAGACATATTGCAATATATGTCGAGGTCAGCGTAGGCCCATACATCAGTAGTGAGAACTAGTGTTACCTGCAATCCGATACCATCCAAACATTGTGTGTGCATTTTTGCTCGAGTGTTTTATACCAGAAGTAAAAGAAGCTTTCTCTTCAGACTAACTGCTTTGTTTTCTGAAGTAAGGTAAATAGGCATAAAAATCTTGATTATTTCCATTGTACCATATAATTGGTGTTGAAGTTTGGAATACCATTATTTTGTTAAAATATTTGTATGTTAATAGTTATTAGTAATTTCTATATTATAACAGTTATAAAAACAGTAATACTGACAGTAAAACCATGTATCTTCTTATGGAGACCCAGTTGAAAAACTTATTCTTTCTTCCGGTATTCGTTAAGGCACGCATTGTAACATTCTGGCAGCGTTTGATGACAATTTTAGTGCCGAAACCATATCATTGTAAATAAGGTCAGATTTCAACTACTCACACAAAATTGAGATGGTGCTGAAATTTTTATAGACAAAGTAGGTTCACAAAAGGAGTACTGTAATTTTGACACACGACACAAATAATAGACTAGAGGTAGAATAGTTGTTAAGATTGATGACGACCAACTTACTAACTAATTACAGTAGAGGCAAAGATTTCACGCTACCTGATGCAGTGCCATTCAAAAGATCGTTAGAAATTAAAAGATACCTATGAAGCTGCTACAAAGGCCAAAACAACATGGCGCTGAAGTCGAACTAGTGAAAACAAAAAAATAGCAGTAGCAAAATCATGTTTCTATCTAAATTGGACAGAAAACAAGCAAAGTGTTGCAGATGTGAATTTTATAATGTTCACAGGAATCAAAATGGCTCAAAAACAAATTGCTACTTTTTGTAAAAAAAAACATTGGTTTTGAAGACAGTTTGTTGCTGCAATCCTGCTCATGTTATTGAAATCACTGAAGATGATAACATTGCAGCCTTGCTTTGCAAGATAAAATATTAAGATGAGAATAAAAAGCCATGAGCGGCTGTTCTATTTGTCAGAACAGGTCACAGCAAAGAACTTTCATGGTAGTTCAAACTATATTTCAGCGCATAGGTGACAGTATATGGTCACCAGACATATCAACAGTATTCAAAGTTTATTTTATCAACCGGTAAAATATGGTTTGGTTCAGGTGGTGTAACTTTACCTGTCCAAGGTGTAGCCAAAGCATAACTCAGTTGAAAATAAGTCTATTTGTGAGAACATCTACCTAATAAGTAATCAAACAGTAAACTTATTAATTAAATCTGCATGTGTATTTATTGGTCTTCTACAGCGCTACATTAAGTGTTTCACAGTATTGATACCAGTGATGATAAATCTGAAAATTTTGCTATGGCTTTTCTAGCATGTTTTCAAGTTGAGGAAAAAATAAATCACAATTACCTGTACAATAGTATTTAGTCAAGGAAGGATTTAAAACCCACAGAATTACAAAGACCATATTAGGTGTCAAAACTTGGACTATTACTGGTAAAAAACAACAGTTATGGAAAGTTAGATAATATAGAGCGTAAATGTTTGACATCTGACCTAACAATCATTTTTATTTGGTGTTCAGGGAAGGTGCAAATCCAGAAAAAAACCTTACTCAACTTCACACATGGTCTAATCTGACAGCAGTTCTGCAGAAAACACCCTAGCTAAAAGATTGTGTCAAACTTCATGAAATGATTAGATGCTACCTCATTACTTTATCAGATACAATTAGCAATCAATTCCCAATCATGTCTATACCCATCACTCCAGTCAGATGCTATTGGTTTAATCAGGTACACATTGGTTTAGTTAGTGCAGGTGATGTATTTCAAAAGCACATGTATAACATTATTGTTGTACTAGATGGTGTACTGTGCTACCTGAACACTATTCTAGTTTTTAAGGCCAACAGCAAGGAAAAATCAGATGAAAAAGATGCTGAGCACTGAAATGTCTCTGGGAAGCAAGATTGGCTCTAGTTTTTATTATTTTTCTTAGACAAAAACTCTGTGAAATTCTTATGAAATAAATAATAAATCAGCAAAGTAAAAATCGAGTCTAGATTAAAAACATGCCATTTTAAAGTTACCTGAACCTACAAGTGTTAAACATTTGCCGTCATTTTATTTGAGAAGTGCACCGATTAGGGAGAAAGAAGTAGCAATCTAGCCACAAGTCACAATTATAGTTGAAAGTTCGTGAGATGGCTAACCAAACTGAAGGGTGCTAGCCAAAAGGGACTAGTCCTTATTTTTTTAACTCAAGAAAAACCTTGCAGCCATGTTATTAGTTGCAAAGACTGACTACTTGACCCAACTGGCTGTTTAGGTCATGCACTACTTTTAAATTGGCAGCCAAGAAGGTTGGTAAAGAGCAGTCAAAGCCATTCTAGGACCTTGCAAGACACCCCAAGGTAAAGACTCAAACTGTGGTTGATAAGAGCTGGCACAGATTCAGCTCATATGCAAAAGACTCGTGTTCACAAAATACCGAGCATTTTCACGAGTAGAGGAGTTGAACAGGGGGCAGGAAAAACTGCTGCTGCTCAAAGAGAAGAGAAGGCTGTTCTATTTTATGAAGTGGAAAAAACTTTCTCTCTCAAGAAAAGAGAGTTTTTTACTACTTGAGATTGATAGAGCTGGTCCGTAAAAAACAGAGTTTAAACAGAAATTGATGGTGGAACTAGGTCCACTGTGGCATTTAAAAATGTCCCACATCATTTCATGTTAGTCATAAGCAAATAGCGTAGCTGATGCAATAACAGACAACTGCGGGACTCGATTTGAACGCTACAACTAAACTGGGGCCAGAAGGACAGTGATGGGTTGTTTCCTCAGCTTATATGCGTGTATTTGCAACTTACTTCAGATTTTGACAACAAATGCTCAAGCTAATTTAGTTTACTTTTTTTTTACTGTATAAAAAAGAAGCTCAAAATATGTAAGCCAAGTTCACACAAAACTCACGCGGTATAAATTTTGCTAGAAATCCTGAACACAAAAAAGAGGGTTTGCAGTGTCAATTGTAATTTAATCTCTTTCAAGATTTCACAGCTCGCAGCTGTCAAATTTGTGAAACTAGCTCGCAGCTGAGAGAGTGTCACACTCAAACACAAAAATAGCTTCAATTAATTTAAACGTTTTAGCTTTACTTGTAGGTAAAGCGCATTACAAATTACAGCTTAAACAGCTAAGGCAAATGATCATGTACACTTGCTGCTTACATTAAACCAAGACTTCTGAAGTTCTGTAGCGGTACAAGAATGATTTGCAGCAGTAACTGTAATTAGATTTCCTTGAAAATCTCTGTCATAATATGAGTACTCGCAATGAGTTTTTAGGTTTTCCAATTGACAGCCGGTTCTTGGTTTCTGATAGTAAGCAGATAATGATTGTAGTTCAATATAGGAATTGGATCTATAATAAACAGTGTATTTTAGAAAACAGAGACCGATTGAAACTTAAATTAAATATTTGGTAGTTGTCATTATTTTTTACTCGCAAAACGTTAAAACATCAATCTGTATTTTTTCTTTAAATCAGAAGTACAACACAATACAAATAATGTAATTTATGAAAATCTTTAATTTAGCTTGAAAGCAGCGTCAAGCTTTTCTCTCTCTCACCAAATTACTACAATAACATGTCAAGCTGTTTGTGAAAGTTTTACTTGTTTTTGCATATTTTAAGGCAAGTATAAAGAAGTGCTATAAATATGTACAGCTATGTGAGAAATAAAATACCATGAATTACTATTAAATCTCGAGAATTTGGATGATACACAATGTTTGGCAAAGATTTTGCAAATATCAACAAAATATATAAATAAATAAATATAACGCTAAAGTTAATATAACCTGTCAAGTCAAAGCCACCTGTTGACACATTTTTTTCTTTTTGGGAGTAAATTTAGCTATATCTTTTCAATAAATATTTGACTTTATATCTTCCTTCTTTGAACCCTGGTCATTCTTGACAATGTTTGTCAGTATTTTGAGGAATTCGTCAAACGATCTGAAGTTTGAAACTTTAATTAAATATATCTAAATGTCTACATAATACAAAGATATTTGCTAGAGCACTAGTGAAAAAGTCTGGCGATATACAGCAAATGTCATCAAACAGAAAAAAAATACCGTATTTCACTGTTATTTCGGCTAACACTTCAGGAGCTCAGACAATTTTAACAAACTTTTAAACACATTTACAGTAATATGATATCAGTCGAGCGCATGTTCAGCATCATTTCATGACTCAAATATACTGGAAAATTATAGCTAATGTCATAAAATTCTTTATTTGCATCACAATCATTTATGACTTACCAAAAACGTGCAATATCAATTTTTTCGCAATATCGTTCCTATAAATTTTATAATTATAACGAGTTAGGTTAATAAAAATAATCTAAAACTGTTACAATCGAAGATAAACTTTTAGTCTAACATCCAGTGCAGGGATTAATTTGATTGACCTAAGTTGTTACTTAGAAACAGTATTTTGTAAACAGAGCCATGTGAATGTCGGAATTCCGACAGTTAGGGTTTAAAAAACATCTTAAGTTAATTCACATTCGTTAAGATTTGCAACTGGTACGCAAAAACTATGTCAAATTTGTGTGAAAGTTTCTGGACGCATTTTGATGTTTTGAAGTTGTCAAATAGTCAATTCCATCAATTAATATTTTCTAAGCAGTTATGATGTTGACCATCCGACTTTGCTAAAATTTTACAGAACGTTTCACTTGCATGATAGTTCCATTTGTACAATGAACAACGTAGTGAGCTGACATACAATAGGATGCAATACGGTTCATATCTATCTTTTTTAGTTTAAAATTATATTATTAACAATTTGAACGTGTTTACATAACACCTAACAGTAACTGAAATTGAAATAAATATACTTTTTTTACAACAGAAGCTAGCAGCCATGACCTCCCAATAAAAGAAAAAAAAGACACTGTAAATATAGTTAAAAAACCCTTGACAATGTGTCACACAAAATATCTACCAATACCTAATTTGTGTTTAAGATAGGTATATGTATATCTGTGTATTAGACTATGTTATAGTCACGCATACTTGTCAAGGCACTTTGTGGGCCTTCTTTATTGCAGGCTTTCTCATGTACTGAAAGCTGTTTGTTTGCAAGCAGTTCAGCCGTCTTCTCAGAATTTCAGCCGTTCAGCCTGAATTGACCCAATTGAAGCTGAGTTGAAAGTCAGGTCAGATGAAGGGCCTACTGCCTCTCAACATACATTATCATATAAGGAACAATGTCTTTGTTGAGGGAGTAAGTTTAGCCTAGCCTGGTTTCGCTGTGCAGCATCAAAAAAGCGAAGGATCTCCTAATGTGCCCACATCCTTCAGCGATGTCAAGAGAATTTGAGGCAGTTATGTGGCTCACAACTTGGGCTTCTTTCTGCCACTTCAAATGATCCAGAAGTAGCTGCTTAAATTTTTAATATACACTCATGAAACAAAGCTCAGTAAAAACTGTGATTGGTTTGTATAAACTGTTATCGTTGAAATGAAAACCATCCATCACACAGTTTCGAGTCGTCTCTACTTCACTGTTTGTTTTGGATACACAAACCTGTTGCAAGGAACACATAGAAGCGGCTCCTTCATCTTTTTTGGTCAGGTTAGCATCTGCACTTGTTAGAAAGTGATTTGTGGGGCTCTAAAAATTTCCTGCAGCTATATGAAACGTTACTTGGTATGAAAAAAAAATGTGAGAGAGTAACTATTTAATTGGTTCAGCAACCTTAGCTCTAAGCTGCATGAGCATATTTGTTGTGCTTTCAATCATGAACATTGACATGCATTGGTATGCTATCACCAGTTGGAAAAAGAGGAGATATCACTCATATCTTCCTCTTGATTGAGCATCTATAATTCTCTTAGCCCCATGAAGTTGCACTAAACTACCACACTGGCTTAGTGGTAATATGGGATGATAAAGCTTATGTCCACTTGTCAAAACTGACAGTCAAAACTGAGTCTAACCATCAGTGGGTTTTTATATTGAGCTACTTGCACTGCATTCAGCGGCTTCGTCTGTTTCAATTAACAATAGTACACATTGTCAAGTGCATTGGCCCTGACCCGTGCTGTAATGCCTGACAAAACTAAGCCATCATTTACAGGCTAAAGTGGCCATTGTATATTTTGGTGAGTAGCCCTTGAATTGTTCAACTCTTCTGGTTTTACTGCAGCTTGGATAACTCATCAGTTTTGATCAGTCTTGTGGCGGTTGCAGCATGACCGACCCAATAAAGAATTTGTAGGGTCGGGCTTATTAGTATTCCGACGACAGGCTTGGTCGAGGCATAAGTCTCATACATTAGATTATTGTGGGGCAAGCAATTATACAGTACAAAACCTTGAATAGCTTTTGCGTTACCTAGACTTTTAAAGCCTAGGTAATGCCTAGCCTGAAATTTTTGCAAAGTTATTCGCTCTTATTTTTTTAGCTACCATCGTTTGAAAGCAAATCCTTCCAGTCTGAGATAGCCGATAAACGATTGCCATCAATTCAATGTAAACTACCTATAGGTGTAATACTTTGTTCTCCTTGATGGTACGTTTGGTCTTTACTATGGATCTGTTTTTGTGTAACTTTTAGTTAAAACTTATGCAGATCAAAGTTGGTCTGATAGTTTTGGGTACTCATGATTGAAAACTGTATCAGATTGGACCCATTTGTTTACTTGGAAACTCCTGTGGTTCCAAAGATCAATCCCACTACTTTAAAGGCAATATAAATTTTTACGCATGATTGGCACTTGTACGGCCTGGTTCATGGGTCGTTCCTTTTTAATACCTTTTGTGCAGGTTCTCAGTCCTAGGCTTAGATAGGTCTGAACTAATATCAGTTATTGCAAGTCTACGTTCTCAAACTAGCTACATTTTAATGCCAGCAATCTGTTTGATTGTTTGATATTTTGATTGTTTGGTGGTCTGTCTATCTGGAACAGAGTTACCAACTATGCAAACACTTTTTGAAAATTCAAATATTCTAATGGTTCTCTGCTACAAATATGTTTTGTCATCTACTTGATGGGTTCACCTCATGTGAATGTGGTGAACCTTCACCGCCACACCTCATTTGAACGTACAGATTTTGAGAGGCAATATATGCCCTGGGAAGTTGAAGTAGCAACCAATTAATAGGCTGTTTGGCAAAAGATAAGTTATACCAATTTCCAATGGGAGACGCTTAGTGTCGCTAATACTTTCAAAGGAGTATGATTTGGTGTGGATGTTCGGCCGCAGGTAGCTATCTCCATTTAAGCCGGCATCAACACTTATTGCATTCCTTAGATTTTTATGTATTGCAGGAAGCTATTTCATAGTCTACAAGTTGGTGTTTTCTATCCACTTGGCTCACAAACTGCTCTAAAATTGGTGAGCATTAGATAAATGTAGTCTATGTATATATAGTAACCTATGTGTGCATGTATTATTTTATAAGCCTATATCATTTACTCTTGCTACTGCATGTAATACTATTACTCATTCTGTGTACAAGTAATTGCTGTCTCATGGATTGCTGTCTCTGTGTTTCCTACCTAGTGGTTACGCCATTCGTTACGTCATTCGTTATGTTATACCTATTATTGTGTCATTCGAATACAAGCGGTCTTGCTGTCAAGTTAGCTGGTGCACTATACAAGGATAAAAGTACTTATTACAAGCTATTTTGGCTATAAGAAACAATGGCATTAAAACTATCTGATTTAATCAAATCTTATGAGGACAATAATATCAGTAGAGAGTTCGGCACTTGGATCAGCAAACTAGAACTGGTGGCTAAACTACAAAAAATAGAGGATCTTAAAGCATTTGTACCGCTATTCTTAAATGGCTCAGCATTTGCTTTGTATGAGCAGCTGTCTGAGGATGTAAAGGGTGACTATGTTAAGCTGAAGAAAGAACTACTGACGGCATTCAGCATAAATATATATAGTGCCTACAGTCAACTACGTGAGCGAGCCTTGCAAGATAACGAAACAGTAGACGTTTACCTAGCAGATTTGGGAAGGCTTGTAGAATCTATGGGACAGACTAATCCAGAACCACTTCTCAAATGTGCTTTTATATCAAGGCTGCCATCCGAGGTAGCATGCCAGCTTAAAGCTACGGCTGCCGTAGAGGAGATGGGGTTAAGGGAAATTGTAACTAGAGCTCGAGCACTTCTTTCTTCAAATTCAGGTGTGTCATCTTATGTATGCGATGCTGCTACACATGACACACTTAATCAACCAGCAAAGGGTGTTTAATGCTATGCTTGCTCAGGTTTTGGACATATTTCAAGACATTGTCCTACAGGAAGAAAAACGAAAAGTATTTCTAGTAAGCCAATTTGTGGTTACAACCCCAATAACATCGGTCATATAAGCAGAAACTGGACAGCTAAGGAGCAGCAGGAAAACGCGAATGGGGGAACCTCAGTGTCACATGCTCTTTCCAACAACCAACACTAGAAACGGGGCTGCCAATTATACATGTATTTGTGAGGCTTCAAAGACTGTCTATAAAAACTCTAATTGATAGTGGATGTGAACAGT